>NC_080169.1:116879958-117057020 GCF_950295315.1 Erinaceus europaeus | reverse complement strand
GAAATTATCAGCAGGGTAAGATGAAGAACTTAGCTTCCTTCATTTCTGTTACACTGACAATGTGTTTATGGGGAAAAAGAATATAGCTTACCTTTACCAGAGTAAAGAAAGAAAATATTTCCTGGTGTAGCCTGTACATTTCAAGTTGAGAAAAACTTAAACTAGAATTAACCACTCTTCCCTAGTCTCCATAGTTTTTATGCAATGAAGCTCATAGTTGTAAAATGGAAAGTGTTCTATCTTTAGCACATGTGGATTCTTGTGAGAATTTATTAGGGCATTTTGCTTTTAGTGGCATAGTTTCTATAGTGCAAGAATTCCAAAACCTAGTCCTATTTACGGTTACATAATGGGAGGTAGTACTTTTAGTTAAAATGGATTTGAACCATTCAGAATCCATTTATACTTTCAACCTGCAAGACTGGGTGGCAATAACTAAATCTATGACTAGGATTGTAGCTTGCAGTGGCATATCACATGGATTTCTTTCTTCCTCAATAGGTACTAAATGTAAACATCCTCTTAACTTGAAAGGGTTTTAAGCTTATTCTCAAAGATAATAGTATGTCCGAACTCCTAAACTATGTAGTTGAACTTCTGTGGATCATCTCTACTTTCTCTAGCGTTTTCTTGAGTTATGATGATCAAACACTCCTTTGCTGTTTGAAGGCAAGATGATTGGTTTTCATTGGTGTCTTTGCTCTTCTCCTTTCTGGAACATTCGCATAATGTTCATGTGAGCGTCATAGCTGTCATAGCCTGGACTCCAGAACCTTGGAAGGACCATAGTGTTTTATGAAGATGTTATTTCATTCTGTATGGAATGCATGCAGGATGGGAACATTTGATTTCCCATAATTAGGTAGGGACCACCTATTACTAGCATCACTTTATTGTAAGTGGATAGAGAGTCAGAGTTAAAAACTACTTGACACATGTTTGATGAGTGTTGACAATGCATATGTTACTCCTGCTTTTAAGCTGCTGGCTCAGGAGATTGTGTTTACACATAGGCAGCCAGACCTTAACAAAAAAAAAAAAAAAAAAAAAAAAAAACGAATGAAAACCTGGCTAGAGGAATCAAAACAGGTTAAGAGTAAGTCCCAGTGCAGGGCAGAGATGGACTGTCTTAAATTGCTGGTCAGAAAAATTTGGTGATAGTTGAAGAAACTGGTGGAGAAAGAGGCAGTGAGTATGCCGTTGTATACAGTAAAAAAAAAAAAATGTGCCTATTATGTGAGTAATAGCATGAAGACAAGTCTATTGATAACAAAGGGAAGATAGGAAGAAAAAGAAAATGCACAGACAGAAAGAACAACCAACTGTTATAGAGCCTAGTTTGAATCTGAATATGTATGGTTCAGCCACAGAAACTTAAATGTTGTCACACTTGGTTCGTCTAAAGGGGAAAATGCTTGTTTATTGCCATCCAAACCATTACAGAAAACTAGAGTGATACTCAAATCAGCCTTTCCCTTGTTTTGTTTTCAGGGAGCATTTACATAGCTAAGAGGGGGTCTAGAAAGCCAAAATGTGGCCTTGAGGTAGGCTGGAAAGGGACCAAGGTTTTCAGACCTTTTTCCTCCTCCTGGATCATTTCCTTGAGTTTTTCTCCTAGAACAAAGCTTCCAGTAGGTCTTACATTACTTTACAAAGGGCAAGGGAGCAGAAAAGGAGTAATGAATAAGAGTCCTTCTGTTTTCCAAACTCAGTGTTAGCATGGTGGCCCTGGGCAGAATCCTACGGAATACTACAGTTGTTCAGTCTGCTTGCTCCATCTCAGGTCACCTCATCCCTCTAAGGCCATATCAGACAGCCCTATCTTTTGGGGGCCAGGAATTCAATTTGTCTCCACTGTGAAGGTAACCCAGTGGAGGATGTGAAACAGGCAAATAAATACCTGGATCTGACTATGGTGAAAATGATGCTGGATAAGACTAGGAGTAAGCTTGGTGTTGGAAGAATTTACTCTGGAAATCAGTTTTGTGTATTTGAAGGTTTGGATGTCTTTTACACACCTGATATAACTGTTGAATAGATTTTTTTTTTAATTGAGGTAGAGTTTGTGTGAAAGAGACCATACAACATTGAAAATTCCTGACAGTAGTTATTTCCAGGAGGTTTTGAAGTGAGTTTCTGAAGACTGAAGCAGAGCAACAGGTATAAGCTGATGCTCTTTTGGGGTTGGATCACCATATCATTAATCATGGAAATTAGAACATTCCTGCAACTGGGGTAATCTGAGTATTCCCTCTTCTGTGGAGGGCACAAGAGAGATTTCTTAAAATACCTGTTTATATTTACTTTCTCTGAAGCAACTATATATATATATATATATATATATATATATATGAGTTGTCAAGTCTTAGTCCTGTGGTAATTCAATTATTTTAATAGGCTTTGCTTTGGAATATTTGTTAAGAGTTCTTTAATAGCTCTGCTTTGTCCACATGCAATTTATTTCCTTAAAGAATGAATTTACTTGACAGTTTTGATTTCCCTATGCACATTTACAGAAATTCAGCCTCTTAAATATAGAAGTTTGTGCAGTATGAAAATGAAATTCAGTGCCCTTGAGTTTTTATTGTTTAATTAAAATACTTTTAGGGGATGGGAGCTTTGTGATAATGGTCAATGGTGCTGTGACCAAATAAAAAGGAAACTATTTTATATGTTGACTGACATGTTCTTGGACTAATATTGATATTATCTTTATTTCATATTTTTTAGAGATCATAAACCTTGGATAACTAGCTAATGCCTTTCAGTTAAATTTTTTTCTATTGTTAGTTGTGACTTCACTGCATTTTTCTTTGGGGTACTGCTATGCAGTTGTTTTTGTGAGTGTAGAGCAGTTTAAAAAAAGCAATCCATGCATGTCTACTTATAAAAAGTTTCAAGTTATAGTGTTATCTATACATTTTTCGGAGCACAGCAATTAAAAGAGAGTGCTAAAGGTGTAGTGAAGTGTATCTTCAAAATTTACATTGATACAGATAAAATATTAGTAATTAAAATAGTATTTCTGCAGAGGACGGCTTTCTGTTCTCATTTGCTGGCATCTCAAGGCGTATGCCAGTGGTTCTTGACTTGGACATGTTAAGGTAGAGAGAGATGCAAGTGCCTTCCTCATAATGTTGACTGAGCATAGAAGGTTTCCATAAAGAACTGGAAGACCTCATGGATCAGACAATACAAATTTTATTATAGAAAAAAATGATGCTGTCTGCACACTCTCACTTACTAGTCATTAATGAGGTTTGGTCACTAATGGAAGCTAGTTATTTAAAAGCTTGTGTATTCCAAAGTTACTGATGCTACTATGATACATTCTTTTGTTTTTTAATTCCCTTTATTTGCTTATTGGATTAAACAGTTAGAAATTGAGAGGGAGAAGATGTTGACTTGGAGGCAGCTGCTGGCATGAGCTCCAACAAGCAGCAGCTTGTGACCTATGATTCTCTGGATAGGGTAGGATACTGGGCCGTCTGCAGGAGGGTGAATAAGGGGCCCTAAGTGTGACACCAAGGAGGGATCCTGTAGCTCACTCTTGGGTTAGAAAACGGAGGAAAAAGAAAGGAAATCTTTTGATGATTTCTGAAGCTCACCCCTCTCCCCCGACCCCAGAACCAGAACCCAGGGGCTGGACAGCTGCTCCTAGCAGGCTTCCTGCTGAGCTATTTTCTTTACCAAGATTCCTGGCTTACCAGGGTTGTCATTCTAGTCCTTTTCCTTTTTGATTTCCTTCTCTTGATTTTCTAAGTGGCTGGATCTCTATTTGAGTGACAAAATATCTGACCAATCAGAGCCTCACCCCTGCCTGGGAAAGACTAGCTGCCTGAGCCAATCTGGAGCCCTCCAAGCTGCAGATTGACGGTTGGGGTTTTTATTCTATTCTATTTTATTATTACTATTATATATAAATTTAAAACAGAGTAGATCCAAAAGGCTAACAAACATATGAAAAATTGCTTCAGGTCGCTTATTGTTAGAGACATGCAAATAAAGACAACATTGAGATACCACCTCACCCATGTGAGAATGGCATACATCAAAGAGGACAGCAGCAACAAATGCTGGAGAGGCTGTGGGGACAGAGGAAGTCTTTTGTACTGCTGGTGGGAATGTAAACTGGTCCAGCCTTTGTGGAGAGCTGTCTGGAGAACTTTCACAAGGCTAGACATGGACCTTCCATATGATCCAGTAATTCCTCTCCTGGGGATATACCCCAAGGACTCCATAACACCCAACCAAAAAGGTATGTATATACTTAGGTTCATAGCAGTACAATTCATAATAGCTAAAACCTGGAAGCAACCCAGGTGCCCAACAACAGATGAGTAGCTGAGAAAGCTGTGGTATATATACACAATGGAATACTATGTAACTATTAAGAACAATGAACCCACCTTCTCTGACCCATCTTGGATGGAGCTAGAAGGAATTATGTTAAGTGAGCTAAGTCAGAAAGATAAAGAATGGGATGATCCCACTGATAAACAGAAGTTGAGAAAGAATAACAGAAAGGGAACTCAAAGCAGGAATTGACTAAATTTGTAGTAGGGCACCAAAGTATAAACCCTGGGTTGAGGGTTAGGGTGGATGTTCAGCTTCATGGGGCAGTGGGAGGAGGGAGGGTAGGAGCTAGGCAGATGGGATGGGACAGTCTTTTTGTGGTGGGAACCGTGTTTATGTACAGTCATTAATAAACCACTATTCAAGTGGTGAAAAACTGATTGAATGTCTCAAACTTTTTAAAGCACAGACTGAGTCTTTTTAATACATAGGCTGAGTCTTTGATATGTTGACTCTCTCAAAAGCCTAGACCAGTGAGAACAGAAGCAACCAGTGGCACAGCTATAAACAAATAATGTCAAAGGACATAAAATATGGTGATGGTGTGTATGATACAGCAAATCCTAACAAGGGGATTTTTCAAAGTTAACCCAGTTGCCAAACAATGTGATTATAGCAATAAGTGTCTATTGTCTTCTTAAACCCTAAGACAGCAGGAACCTCCCTCTTCCTCTATAGAGCCTATATTTCCCCCAGTCCTGGAACCTCTGGGATGGGGCTCACTTTCCTGCATGCTTCTCTCAAGTCATACCAAATGGTATTGCATCTGCCGATCTCAATCTAATCAATGCATCGAGTACCACCTCAGCATGCTTCGCTTCAGACTGTGTCCAGAGACATCAGGCACAGAATGCCAACCCTTCACCCTCGTTACTTTCCTTTCATGGTATTCTCTAATTCCATTCCAGGAGGTTAACTTCCTAACAAAGTCCCAAAACCTAGATATAGACCAGGTCGTGTAAGATAGAGTATATGTTCACATGTATCCATAAATTAGGGCAAAATATATATCTGAAAGCAAAAATACACAATAGTCTGTAGTGAGTCAGTATCAAGTTCATAATGAAATAGTGTCTGTTGCGACTTAGATACCCTCCTCACCTACTTCCTATTTACAGTTCTCTCACTCACTCCAAAGCTAACCTTAGTACAGCAAGGACTGCAAAACCTGAATAAGGGCAAGAGACTGGCATACTTTAACGATGACTCCTTAGTCACTATCAGGCCACCCCATCAGCTGGGGCCCTAGTTGGGAAGTCCTGGGTTTCCCAAACAGACTTGATGGACTCTTCATCTGCACTATTCCAGCCTTTAGGCCCTTTAGGTCCATGATTGGTCACCAATTTGTTTGGCTTTTTATGTTAATTTTCTTGTCACCCACCAGGTTCCATGATGCCGACCAGACTTCCCTGAATAGACAACCCCACCAATGTGTCCTGGAGCTCAGCTTCCCCAGAGTCCTTCCCCACTAGGGAAAGAGAGACAGGCTGGGAGTATGGATCAACCTGTCAACTCCCATGTTCAGTGGGGAAGCAATTACAGAAGCCAGACCTTCCACCTTCGGCATCCCACAATGACCTTCAGCATCCATACTCCCAGAGGGTTAAAGAATAGGAAAGCTGTCGGGAGGGGATAGGGTACAGAGTTCTGGTGGTGGGAATTGTGCGATGTTGTACCCCTCTTATCCTATGGTTTTGTCAATGTTTCCGTTTTATAAATAAAAAATTAAAAAAAATAAATTAAGAGAGAAAGGGGACTTAGAGGGGAAGAAAGACACAGAAGATTCCTGTAGCACTGCTTCACCATGCTGAAAGCTTTCCCTCAGTAGGTGGGGACCAGGGTCTTGAACTTGGGTCATTGCACATTGTAACATGTGCCCTCAAACAAGTATGTCACCACCCAGCCCTCTATGACTCATTCCTGAACTTCCAGGGACAGATGACTTTGCTAACATGTCTGAAGCCTAACCTCTCCAGAGCCCTACCCTCCTACGGAAAGACAGAAACAAGTTGAGGGGTATGGAATAAACTTTATGTCCAGTTAAGAAGCAATTATAGAAGCCAGAACTCCTTCCTTCTGCACACCAAAATACTCCCAGAGAAGGTGAAATGTAGGACAAGATGACCAGAGGGCTCTGGACCCTAATTCCTTGGGACCCAAAATGTTTGTTGGCAGGAATATTTTTTATATATATATCATCACTTAAAGGAAAGTAAATAAAAATATTAAAGGATTTCAGGCCCTGTTTCACGTACATGAGAAGAAGAAAAAGGATATAAATAAAATAGGTACTACACCAAGGGAGTTGGGCGGTGGCGCAGTGGGTTAAGTGCACGTGGCGCAATGCGCAGGGACCGGTGTAAGGATCCCAGTTCAAGCCCCCGGCTCCCCACCTGCAGGGGAGTCGCTTCACAGGCGGTGAAGCAGGTCTGCAGGTGTCTATCTTTCTCTCCCCTTTCTCTCTGTCTTCTCCTCCTCTCTCCATTTCTCTCTGTCCTATCCAACAACAAAGCAATGTTGTCAACAATGGCAATAAAAACCGCAACGAGGCTGCAACAACTAGGGCAACAAAAAGGGGGAAAAATGGCCTCCAGGAGCGGTGGATTCATGGTGCAGGCACTGAGCCCAGCAATAACCTTGGAGGAAAAAAAAAAAGAAAAAAAATAGGTACTACACTCAAATAGGTACTACACTCAAATAAAATAGGTATAGGCGTAGGTGTGACTTAGAAAGTGAAGGCAGATTAGTAGGAAAAATGGGGGAAAATGAGAGATATAGGTAGATTGACATAGATATAGGCATAAATATTTGTATAAGTGACCTTAGAAGAATTACTGCAGTTTTTAGTGGAGAGGAGGGAACATAGAGAGAAAGAAAGACACCTGCAGCCCTGCCTCTGCATGTTATATGTCCTCTCCTCTAGGTGGTCTTGTGTGTAGCCCCCTCTTTCCAGGACCTTCATTAACATAAGAGATTGCCTTTAATTGTTATGGCTCCTTTGGAGCCTGATGGTTGTGGTAATATCTCTTGATAAACCCTATTAACGTGATCCCTGACTGTTTATCTTGATCACCTGACTCATGTTGCATTTATTAGCTGTCTCCGTTGGACACATTGTTCCTCCTTTCCATGCCATGCTTTTGGAAAGAGAATGTTTTTTTTTTAATATTTATTTATTTATTTATTCCCTTTTGTTGCCCTTGTTGTTTTATTGTTGTAGTTATTGATATTGTCCTTGTTGGATAGGACAGAGAGAAATGGAGAGAGGAGGGGAAGACAGAGAGGGGGAGAGAAAGATAGACACCTGCAGACCTGCTTCACCACCAGTGAAGCAACTCTCCTGCAGGTGGGGAGCCAGGGACTTGAACTGGGACCCTTATGTTGGTCTTTGTGCTTTGTATCACCTGTGCCTGTGTGGAAAGAGAATGTTATGTGCATCCAACAATTATGCCCCCCCCCCACCAAGGGTGGAGAAGCTACATAATTTATTCAGAATGCTCTTTTCTTGAAGATTACTGCTATCCTACTAACTCAGTGATTTTATTAAATTGTACTGACCAGATATGTGTTTCTATACTTTGAGTTCTAACTTAAGGGTATTTCATTGTTCAAGCTGACCTATATAAGGGTCATTAGGCAATCTTCTAATTGACTTTGTTTTTCTCTGGCATATTCCCATCCATGTGACATTTTAAATGGCAGGTTATCTAGGGACACTTCCTGTCTTACTTGTGCCACCTGACAGTACCCCTAAGTTCATCATCATTGTATTTCTCTTCCCTCCACTAATCACAGAGTTACTCATTACTCTAAGTATTTCAACCTTTAAAACAATAAAGTCTTTATACAACAATGGGAGAGGACTAAACTAACTACCTTTTCACTTTTCTTTGCATCTCCATTTATTATTTTAATTAGTCCTCAACCTTCAGAGGACCTCTTCCATCTGATATTCAAAACTGCTTTGTTCTTATAAAAATGCTTTCACATGTAACTTCTGTAATGAAGGTACTGGATTTGGAGAAGCAGTGATATGGATGACAAAGTCTTTCCCCTTATCAGCTCAAGGATGATGATTTTTCTTTATCTTTTATTTTCATGCCATCATGTCATGTGCATAATTCAAGATTTCTAGACCACTTGGAGTGCTTTTTGCTTTTGATATATCCATGATGAGGAATTATCTCTCTTCCACAATTGTGGGTGTGAGAAAACAACCCAAGGACTTTGACTTAAAACTTGGAGGGTTGAGACTAAGTCTGTCATTTTCTTCTTTAAAATAGTTAATGACATTTGAAATACTGCCATCCATTCAGCATTCTCTTTTGAGATTGTCTTAAGACACATATGCATTAGTAGTCTTTATAAAATCATGAAGAAAATTTTTTTACTGGCATTTTTCTTAATTTTTTTTTCAAACCTCAAACTCATTAATATGACAACTTGAGAAGTATTTAGTTTAAAACTGTTAATTTTACTTACTTCCATGGCTCCCTATTTTTTCTCTTTCCTGGCTACTGAGATCCAGAGTCAATGTTTTATGACTCTGTTCATAGAACTGATGTGGAATTTTAAATAGTTGTCAGGAGGGGTTTGATTTCTAGTGATAATTGCAGGGAATGCCATATTAGAAAAAGACATTGGTCCCTATTGTTTAAATGCCATTATAGATAGAACCAGTGTTTCAAAAATGTTATCCCTAGAAATAGCTGGAGTAATTAATCCTCAGTTATTAATGGCATCATTAGTAAATCATAATGACACCATACATTTTAAAACTGCTTTGTTCTTTTAAAAATCCTTTCACATGTAAGTCTGTAATGAAGGTACTGATTTGGGGAAGCAGTAATATGGATAATACAGTCTTCCTTGCTATCAGATTGTTCTTTCAGTCACACGAGTACTGACTCCATGTATCAGAGCAGCGGTGGCAGCAAGCTTTTTAACCCATTCATTCATTCATTCATGTACTCATGCAATATTGCAGAATGTGTACGTTAGCAGTGCACATTTCTTAAATATAAAAGGAACATAGTTTTATCCAGATGATTAGCTCCTAATCAAACACATTTTCCCAAGCACTCCCCACTCACCGGGTTATGAATCTGTAACATTGATGCTCTTCTCTGTGTTTGTCCTTGCATACTCATTCTTAGGCTTTCATGCAACAGAATTTGCCAAAAGATCAAACAATTCACAGACAACTCTTCCTTGGTGCTTTATTCTATATCTAAGGGGAGTGAGCTCAGAGAACAGATTCAGTACTTGCTCTCCAAGGTGAGAAAGCTGTGTAGTGTTAAGAGACTGAGGTGTGTGTGTTTGCAGATAAGAGAGACTGTGATCAGTCTGAACTTTGTAGTCATCCAATCAGGGATGGCCAGTTAAAAGTGGGTTAAATAACTCCACTCATCAAGGGTAGTTGACAACCTTAAACTGATTGGGCCAGTAACTAGGGGTTGTTGTTTTCTCATGGTCTGGGTAAATGGGCAGTTTTAGGCTAGTGCTGTGCTCTGGGTGCTTTTATTTTCTTTGTTTATATGTTTATTTATTTTCTCTTTTGTTGCCCTTTTTTATTGTTGTTGTAGTTATTGTTGTTATTGATGTCGTCATCTTTGAATAAGACAGAGAAAAATGGAGAGGGGAGGGGACGACAAAGAAGGGGAGAGAAAGACACCTGCTGACTTGCTTCACCGCCTATGAAGCGGCTCCCCTGCAGGTGGGGAGCTGGAGTTCAAACCTGGATCCTTACGCAGATCCTTGCGCTTCGCGCCCTTTTGCACTTAGCCCACTGCACTATCATCAATTCCCTCTGGGTGCTTTTCTTATTCATACACTTATGATCTACTTGTGGTGCTGTGGTTATGTGGTTACATTTCTGTCCTCCCACTCCCCTGGCTATGTACTGAGTTATCATGGAAATCTAGGGTGTGATTTGAAGGAAAATGAGTGCCGAGAGACTTTTTGAGTCTTCATTCCATCTGCACAGTTTGGATTCAAGCCGTGTTCCTATTAGGTTTCATGTTGAAATGAGTTGCAACTTTCCTTCCTATATTTGAGTGCGTATCTAGTCTTCCTTCAAGGCATCTCCAGTTCCTTGTTAGACCATCTTGACCTTGGCACAACCTGGATCCTAGCCATGGCATTCATTACAATTCAGTTCTTTATAGAATGAGACCCACAGTTAGAACTGACTTAAATAAGGAAAATAAAAGTGCTTTTTTAAATTTTTCCCCAGACATCAAAGAAGTGTGGAGAAAGGCAAGGGAAAATGGTGGTGGGGGCGGAGGGCTTGTGTTGGTCTCACAACCCCATTTCTACCAACTCTTGTTATTATCTGTCAAGTGGCTGTTGAACTGCCACTCAGTGAATTCCTCAGTGTGTGTGTGTGTGTGTGTGTGTGTGTGTGTGTGTCAGCTGTGGCTTCTTGTCTTAGAATTCACTAACTCTGTACTACTAGCTTGAGGCTCCTTCCATGAATTTCTATTTTTTTTTTTAATTTTAACATCATGCCTTTCTATCCCCCATGAACTTTGTCTTTTATCATTATTTAGTCTCCTTATATGACCCATTCACACCCTTAGCTGTTGGTTTCTTTATCTGACCAAAGGATTGACCAGCAAAGAGTCTGGGAACTCTTGCATGCAAGTTCTAAGTGCTATAGCTGTGCTCTCTTTTTGATCAATTATGCTACCGAATGTATTTCTGGATATTCTGTGTTCTCTCAGCTTTCTTGCTTTCCTTTGTTTTTCCTGTTGTCCTCTGTTCAGCTCTGTCAAGGGGGACAAACACCCTGGTTCTGCCTTCTTCCTTTGTTCTTTTCTGTGTTTGCTCTTATAACATGTTAGTCGCTAAACTGATCTTTATCTTCAGAAATCATTTCTATCCCAAATTTGCGCTGTTTGCTTTTGCTACTCATTTTTGTATTAGTTTCCTGGGGCCTCGCCAGAAATTCATCGGTCATTTTTCACAGTGATTATCACCTAGTTAAAGTCATTAGGATATTCCCTGCCATAACGCTCAATGTAAAAAAAGATAGTAGCTTCCTGTGCTTTCCTGTTCTTGTCTACAGTGCACCTTTTTTTCTATCCAGTTCCTTCATTTTTTTTTCTTTTTCAGATCAAGGTCAAATATTTACATTTCATACAGATTTCTTTGATGACACCAGATTGATTGCATTTCTGGGCTGCGAATTCCTGCCTCACTCACTTATTATACATGTGTATACATGTGTTGAATTGCATTATGAAATAAATCATTTTAATGCACAGGCAGAGCAAGTATCTCATTCTAAAGGTACCTAGTAATCTCATTCTTCTTTGTAATCCCAGCACCTGATATATGCTTGATTCTTTATGATGTTGACTGGGGAGTGAAACCCCCTTTCATTTCCCTATCACGTTCCATTTCTAACACTGAAATTACTTTATAGAAACAATTTTTCTTATCACCAGACATTTATTTTACATAAATAAAATGGAGTGCTTGGACTAAGCTGGATGGCACATTTTTAACAGTCTGTTTGCATTGTGCTTTGAGCTATCTAAAGCATGCTATGAATGGCTAGAAGGATAATTGGAGAAGTAAATTTTATCCAATCTTAGTCTGACTGTCATCTAAAAGCCTAGAAGAAGAGGATAATGAAAAGCAGAAGTAGGCTTCTGTCAAAACTCTAGAGGGTTTTGTACCCAGTGAGTTCAGGGTGGGGCAAGGCGGAGGGAGACTGTGAAAGAGATAATGGAAAAGGTTATGGAATGGACTGTGAAACGCACACCCAGCAGACTCAAACCACTGGGTAGATAATGACAGGAAGATATCACACTAGCCTGCTAGTACGGTGTCCTATCAAGGCAGAAGTTATTTCATAAGGATGAGAATACATGTCCATAGCATTTTTCTTTCTCACTTTCTACAAAAAGGAATCATTATCCAGTTGCTTTTTCTGGCATATTGTTTTTATAATAAAGTCCTCTTTGTTATGATATTATGAGAGAACATTGAATAAAGTAGATGCAGTTACTCTATGGTGTCTTTGGAATTAAGGTAGGACATTAGCTGTCATGCAATTTGCTGTGTATAGTTTGAAAATTTTTGATTTTTTAATGTTCTATTTATTTATTATGGTATAGAGAAAAATTGAGAGGGGTAGGGGAGACAGAGAGAGAGACAGACACCTGCGGCCCTGCTTCACCACTCATGAAGATCATGCAAATGGGGTCCAGGGGCTTGAACCTGGGTCCTTGCGCACTATATGTGCGAGCTTAACCAGGTGCACCACTGCCTGGCCCCCTAGACTGAAAATTTGTATAAGTGGAGTGTAACTCCAAACTCAGAGGAGGGAGGGGGACAAGAGGTTTGGGTCACTTCTTTACATTATTTTAATTTTCTTTCCATAGGGAATTTGAAGTACTGCCTTGTGATTCTGAATCAGCCATTGGACAAATATTTTCGTCAACTTTGGAAGAAAGGTAGCATTTATTTTTCTTTGTCTTCATATTCTACTGGGAATAAACAGGACTGTAAATATAGAAATTAGTAATATATATGTGTATATAATATGGCTATGTATAATAAAACCTTACTATATATTTATAATGTAAATTATAGACAGTTGATAAATGATAAGATTCACATAAACAATATATATGAATCAAGGTGGTGGGGCACTTGGTTGAGTGCATGTGTTACAGTGTGAAAGGACCCAGGTTCAAGCACCCTTTCCCACCTGCGGGAGGTAATAAGCTTCACAAATGGCAAAGCAGGGCTGCAGGTGTTTATCTGTCTCTCTCCCTCTCTATCTCCCCCTTCTTTTTCAATTTTTCTCTCTCTATCCAATAAATCAATAAAATATATCCAAGACAATATATAGTACATATTATATATACATTTAATTATAAATATCATAAGATAAATATATTCAAATAGTTATATAAAGCATAACTTTAAGATTTCCCAGAACCTAGCTATAATACCAGAAAGTGGAATTCATCATAAAAATCACTCAATTTTTTTTGATTACCGGAATGATCCTCTACTGCTTCCCAACTTAGCATCCTTCACCTGTATTTTAGTGCGACTATATGATGTTAACCTCAGTACTCAGCTAGTGTCTAGTCAAGTGTTAATATTTTTGGCATTGGTAACAGCAAAAATGATCCCTAGAAAGCCTTACTTGTCCCAGCACTACCACCACCACCACCCCCAATTCCGGAGAAGTAGCACTTTGATACCTTGCAATTTTTTTAAATTTATTATTATCTTTAGAGACTGTTGTTTTCGATGGGTTAGGTTGTTTTCGCCGGGCTGGCTTCACGGGCAGGTAACAGACGACCAGGGACTCATAGTTGAGCTGTAGGCAGTATCTCTTTATTCATGCAGGACGCAGCACAATCTAAGACGAGCTAAGCTAAACTCAAGGTAAAGTACTCTAAAACTCACAATGCTGTCTTTATATATACTTGCCAAGTAGGGTGGAAACAGGGTGTGACATAGAGAGGGTGGAGAGAAAAGTGACTGGTGACAATCAGAGTGTGACAAGGAGAGGATCAGGGTGTGACAAGGAGGGGGGGTGGAGCAAAAACATATCATGAAACAGTGGGGATTGAACCAATGCCCTGGAGGGAGGTGCTTGTTAACAGCGGTTATATAAATAGAATGAAGTGGTTATGTAAATAGAATAGTGTTAAGCAGGGGGGATTTAAACCAAATGAAACAGAAGGGGTCTCATGCATACCAACAATTCCCCCTTTCTTTTTAACTAATGGCCATTGTGGGGTGAACAGAAACGTATATCGTACAGGCGTTTTCAAAAGAACTGGCATAAGACATGGAAAACAAAATAGGCGAACAGCAATAACCAGTGTGATGCCAAGGGGAGCTTTTCTTGCCTCAAAGGGCAAGGCCTAGCAGGCGAAAGGGCATTTCTTGCCTGTGGGACCGCTTCATGCCTCTGGGGGCATCTCTTGCCTCAAAGGGCGTTTCCTGCCTCTGTGGGCATCTCTTGCCTCTTGGGGCGCTTCATGCCTCTGTGGGCATAACCTAATAAGGAGGGGGAGTTTTCTGCCTCTGGGACAGAGCCTGCAGGCGAGGGGACATGGTCTATAAAGTCTCAAGGCAATTGGCTGAAGTTAGTCTTTGAGAAACACAGCAGCGTGTACCAGTAAGTCCGATGGAGGTGTCAGTCCAAAGTAGCTGACCACAGAAGAAAATGTCAGAGGATGAAATGCTGTACATCTGTCTCGATGGGGAATGTCGGCCACCTGAATTCTGCTTTTCTGTAGAGAGTGATCTTTGGAGTCTGTGAATCTGTTTCTTCAGGTCTTGCCAGGTCTCATCATTGGTTTCCGGGGGCAATGTCAGAGAACAGGATCCAAATGGATTTCCAGGAATTCTATTTGAGTAGATGCTTTTTCATGTGAAGACTTTGACAGCTGAAATTCACTTACTTGTCAAACAAAACTTGTAGCAGATTAGAAGTTTACTATAATTGATAACTCCATTATAATTGGAAGTCCTTTCTAGTATGATTTTAAGGTTGTTTAAACAGTTTAAACTCAATAAAATGTGGAAAGGTAAACAGAAGAACCACGGTTAAAAGCCTCAGGCATGAGAATAATTAACATAATCATTGCACTATCTGCCCCACCCATAACTCATATAGTTTTCAGGATTAAACGTTTCAGATTCATGTCAAGACGTAAAAGAGAAATCAAAGGAGGAAAAAAAAACAACTTTTTGCATTGTTTCTGGATGTCTCTAGAAATCATGGCTGCGTCCAGCATTTTTTTTTTAAGTCAATGTCAAACAAAAATTCAGTCATTCAAATCATTCTCTTATGAAACGCAACTTGAACCAGATTATCAAGATCTCACCATGTAGGATTAAGAATCCCCGGAGGGCGACCTAGTCCAAAAAGGTCCTCAAAATTCCATTTAGGGTGTTTCTGACTGTTCCTGCTGGATTGCTTCAGGCACCCATTTTTAAAAGCGTCTTCCCATTGAAGAAAGAATCCAATCAGGAGAGTAGAACTAACCACATGTCTCCATACTTGGGAACTGCCAGGGTACTCGAGAATGTTCTTCAAATTAGAGTAGTCCTTCTCCATGGGAAACATTCGAGAAGAAGTCCAGAAAGTTCCAGGGGAAATCCCCATGCATATCCCAAGGTCTACGGTCACGGTCATAAAGAACCAAACTGTGGCCTGGAGCAAAATGTAGTCCTTTTCCTCAGGAAACATGGGAGAGGGAATCCAGAAAGTCCAAGGAGAAATCTCCGTGCATCTTCCAAGCTCTATGATCCCGGTCATAAGAAACCAAAGTTCCCAGTCAGGGAAACAAAGTTTGGCCCAGAGCAAAATGTTCCAGAGACAGAGTAACTGTCTCATGATGAAACAGTAGAGGCTTTGGCAAACCTCTTCGTAAGTAGAAAGGCAACCCATGGTGGATGGGTAGCCAAGTTTACTTATCTGGACGATGGGGGGGGGTAGGGTCCCACGTTGATGCCGGTCCATGTTTCAGGGCTTATTTCAGTCCCTGTTCAGGCGCCATATGTAAATAGAATAGTGTTAAGCAGGGGGGATTTAAACCAAATGAAACAGAAGGGGTCTCATGCATACCAACAAGAGACAACCAGAAATCAAGAGGGAGGGGGGGAGATAGAGAGGGAGTGAGACAGAGAGACACTTGCAGCCCTGCCTCACTACTTGTAAAAGCTTTCCCCCTGCAGGTGGGGACGGGGCAGGGCTCGAACCCGGGTCCTTGCGCATTGTAATACATGTGCTCAACCAGGTGCACCACCACCACCTGGCCCCAATAACTTATAATTTAAGTTTCACTGTTTTCTAACAAGATATAACTTTTAGAGACTTGCTGGCTAGGAACATCTAGATCATTTTGAATTTCATTTCCATTTCTGTTACGTCAGTTCATGCTAGGAAAGACCCAGCAGAAAATGTAGCTGGGGAAATGGTTGCATTTCTGTGTATGTGCATTTCAGTTAGGGTGGTCTGAGAGGCATCTGCTCTAGGGGTGAGTGCTTTAGACATTAAACTGGAGGATCTCTTATAATGGTTAGGCTCATCACACTTTTATCTGTGCCATTTTCTGTTTCACAGAACTTAGGCTTTGAGCACATTTAAGTGAACATTGTGCCAAGGAGCTGATAAGCAATTTTCATACTTGCATTTCCATGTATTTTGGGGTCCATTAAACAGAAGAGCTGTGTACAAGCTGTAGTCCCTGTAAATAAGGCTGGCAGGAGAAACTGCCCCTTTTTTCAGGTGGCAGAATTGGGGACTACCAATGAGATTCTTCATATGTGTAGTATTGAATCTGTAATACACTACATCTTAAGATATCACTGGCATAGGGCAACATACATCTTACTGGACAGGAGGTCAGACATATACTCTACTATTGGCATCTCAGGATCATGGCCAGGTACTATTGAATCAGATCTTTCAGCATTTTCAGTGTTTAAATACAAATGTTAGTAGGGACCTAGTATCTCTGCATTGCCTTCCCAGGGTTCCCTCAGTAGGTGAGAGAGATTGGATTTGATTCCTACTCTCTAGTTTTCTAAGCCTATGAATCCTATTTAGACATTTCTGTAGCCTCCGGCCATCCACTCTTGGATTTCCATGTATTTTTGGAAACCTGTTCGAGTTCTATTGAGAGAGTGCATGTCTATCTGCTCTCTTTCTCTCCCTCACTGGTCAGTTTCTTAGTATTCCTCTCCTGGCCTTCGAGGCTTACTCATTCTGCTTTTTTATATTTATTGGTGCCCTCAGAGTAGCCTGTTCCAGTCATCAACATATGTTCTCTTCTTCTATCCTGAGCCATAAATTAGTTGTGACTGAACCTGAGGTCTTTTCCTTTATTTATTTTATTTTCCTTTAATTTAAATTGCTGGGATTGCTCTGCTACTGGATGACTTTTTCATACACAAAAGCCAGAGATATAGCTGCAGAGTAAAGAGAGAGTGAATGAGACCATCGCCCTACAACTACTTCCAGGGTTGTAAGGGTTAAACTGGAACCTGGCCAAGGCAAAGCAGTGTTCTGTGTGAACTATTTTAGCCCCATTTCCTTCTTTCTTATTTCTCTCCTGTTTTTTTGTTTTTTAAAAGGATTTATTATTATAAGTTTTTATGTGATAGGAAAGAGAGAAATAGAGAGGTGGAGATTTGGAAGGGAGAGAGAAAGAGAGACATCTGCAGACAGACTTTGTAGCTCCTGGAGCTTCCTCCCTGCATCGTGGGGGTCAGGAGTTTGAACCCAGGTCCTGTAGCATCATAATATGTGTGCACTCAGTTAAATGCACTACTGCCTGGCCCTTTTTTATCCCCTTTTAAGCATCCCGATAGTCAGTATGAATCCCCCTTTATTTCCTTTGCCTTCTTTCATTCATGTATCTGGACTTTCCTGAAGCACTGGTTTCTAATTAGCTGATGAAGTGTTAACCTGACCAGCCTTATTTGGCTCAGCAAGACAGTTCAGCTGGGGAGTGTGCCTCTTTTGTCCTCCTGTGACTCAGCTTAGAACCTATGGTATCTCTATCTCTCATCTCTTTCTATTTGAACATAGTCAACTTGGATCGTCAGAACCCTGCCAATAACCAGTAAGCCAGCCAACAAGCTTAATGCAACGTGAAACATATCAGACTTTCAGTCCCTGGTCAGACTCTTCTAGATTTGTCATCTTAGACATGCGCAATCCTGGACACTCACATTCTGAATACTCACATTATTTCTCGTTGAATGTCTACCTTTTCCCTGGAGCTGGAGATCCATGGACTTTGTCAGCTTTGATGTCCTCAACATTTTTGGCTGCTTAAAATGCTACTTGGATCTTCCCTGTTGTTTTTGAGTTCAAATTATTCCTGAACCTCTGCATCTAGTTCTGATTAATGATCTTTTCTTTTTCTGAAAATATATTTTGATTCCTTAGGAGAGGGGGCTTTAGCGTGCCTGTCATTTATCTTATTTTTCATCATTTAAGACATTCAAGTTTATTTATTTATTTATTAAAATTTTTTTGATAGTACCTTTTTAATTTATTGGACAGAGAGAGAGAGAGAGAAATTGAGAGGGAAAGGAGTAATGAGGGGGGAGAGACAGAGAGACATACCCACAATACTGCTTTAACACTGGCAAAGTTTTCCCTCTGCGGTTTGCGACTGAGGATTTGAACCTGGGTCCTTGCACACTGTAGTATGTGCACTCAACCAGGTGTACTACCACCTGGCCCCATTCAAGTTTTCTTATGCTAGAAAGCTTCTTTTTGTTGTTGTTTTTTTTTTTAATTAACTTAATTTATTTATTGGATAGAGACAGCCAGAAATTGAGATGGTAAGGGGAGATAAGAGGGAGAGCATCAGAGAGACACCTGCAGCACTGCCTCACCACTTGTGAGGCTTTCTCCTTGCAGGTGGAGACTGGGGGCTCGAACCCAGGTCCTTGTACATCGTAACATTTGTGCTTAACCAGGTGCGCCACCACCAAGCCCCGCCAGAATACTTGTTATGCACAGTCTTTCTTCAGCTCTGCTCACCCAACCTCCTGTTGGTGTTTCTTAGTTAGGTGTCATTTGCTATTCTTGAAGTTTTGCTATATTGCTTTTGTGGTATGTCAATAGTATACATATGTGCATATATGTGCATGTATGTTATGTTTTTGCATTTCATATAGGTTGTATTTTTTTCTGGCCCTAGGGCCTCTCGCTTCCATGATCTCTCTACTACAGATGGGCTTTCTTTCCTTTGAGTTTCAATGTCAGATAGAAAGAGAAAAGGAGAGAGACAGAAAGAGAGATTACATCACTGCTCTTACCACTCATAGAGCTCACCCTTGATGCTAAGTAAGGCATTCCCATGTGATGCTGGGGCTTCAAACCTGAGTCTCTGTGCCTGGTCACATTTGCCCTCTAGTGGGTGAACTCTCTCTTGGCCTCTGATTTAATGCTTTTGTGTTAAGAGAATTTATATTAGAATTTTTAGTCCTTCCTGCTTCCAGATAAGAACTACACTAATGAATAACAGCATGTTTTTTTTTTTTTTTTCCTTTAGGTCACTCATTTGTATAATAGAATTTAGTTAAGCAATCTTCTTACTCTCTTAAGGGGTTCCAAAGGAATAAAGTTTAAAGATTTACATCAATAGCACCATCACCCAGAATAACTATATGTTTCTTTGTGGAATGAACGTCTGCTTTCTGTCTAAAGGACTGACTTACGTATATCTGAGATACTTCTGTGTCTTCAGTAAATTTCTGCGTCATTTATATCACAAGCACCCTTCAGCTACATTCTTTCCTATTGCAAATCCCATCCGACTTTACAGATCACCCCTGAGTCGTAGTGGAGACAGAGACACAGAGCTGACTTAGACATCTGTGGTCAGTCTCCTGGATAATGCTCAGTGCTCATGCATCCAACTTTTCCTACTTTCAGTCTTGAACACTTTCAGAAATAGACTCTATGTCACAAAGGACCGTCTTAAAAATGACTTTTCACATTAGCCTTCACATAGGAAATGCATTCCAACATGACATCTGCTTTTCTCTCCTTGTTAACAAGGACTCCGCTATTGTCTTGGTCATTCCTGTCACATCCAGGTGAGACAGAATGTATTAGAGTTGTGGTAGAATGCAGCTTTTGTTTCTACATGACGTATAATTATTGGGTTTAAAGAACCTGGATTAGATTAGCACTTCTAAGCAAGTTCCTAACATCATTACTTAGAAATGTCTAAATTCAAGAAAACTTACAAATGGCCATTTTATTTGTCTAATGAGCTTAGGTTGGGGGGGGGTAGTCCTGGAAAGATGTCTGTGTGAGGCATTTGTCTGGAAAATTCCCATGACAGTATCTTTTCACACCTACTTATATGTTTGCAGATGAGTTCTCACTTTCTTTATAATCTCTTTCTATATAGATATATTTTATATGTCATTATGGTTATTATTATCTATTTTTCTACTAGCTATCATTAAGGTGGTTGTCTAAAGCATCATGCATTTCAATTTTATTCATATAATTTTATTAATGTGTCATTGTTCTAATTTAAGGTGTGCATCACTTGATTTTTTTATTAATTTTAAATATTTTAAAAAAATATCTATTTATTCCCTTTTTTTACCCTTGTTGTTTTATTGTTGTAGTTATTGTTGTTGCTGTTATTGATGTTGTTGTTGTTGTTGGATAGGACAGAGAGAAATGGAGAGAGGACGGGAAGTCAGAGAGGGGAGAGAAAGACAGACACCTGCAGACCTGCTTCACCGCCTGTGACTCCCCTGCAGGTGGAGAGCAGGGGGCTCAAACTAGGATCATTACTCAGGTCTTTGTGCTTGGCACCACCTGCGCTTAACCCACTGCGCTACCGCCCGACTCCCTTATTAATATTTTTTTTAAAAGGGTTTTTCCATGAGTAAGATCCCTTCTTTTTTCCCCCCTCTTGTTGCCCCCCTTTTTTTGTCATTGTTGTGGTTATTATTGTTGTTGTTATTCATGTCATCATTGTTGGATAGGACAGAGAGAAATGGAGAGAGAAGAGAAAGATAGACACCTGCAGACCTGTGTAGTGACCCCCTCTGCAGAAAGTGAGGCAGGGGCTCGAACCGGGATCCTTATGTGGGTTTTTATGCTTTGTGCCATGTGCACTTAACCCACTGCACTACCACCTGACCCCTGTACCACTTGATTTTTGTCTCTGATTTATTCATCCAAGAAAATGACGAGTGCTGTTTTTAAGAGTCAAGGACCACAACTTGGCAGTGCATTTGAGATGGGCACCACTAGATATTATTCACATAGATATTGCCTGTACTCCTCTCAGAATTAAGAATGTGATATTCTAACTCAAGATTTGTATTTGACTTTATTGGGGTGGGGGAGGTTAATGGATTGCATATGGTGTTGACACATGAATACAGTTTCTTATCTTCCTGTGTCTGAAAAGCACTGCCATTCCTAATGTAAGCCCTTTTCCATCATCTGACTCAGGGCCTCACATGTACAATATGACCAAGCTGCCTCACCGGGCCAGTGTTTATTCTACAGTTTTGAGAGAGAGTGAAGAGCCATCACAGCACAGGTCCAAGTTCCATCACATGGGACCCACCCTTGGGGTTGTCGTTGGTGCTTCCCTGTCAGACTAAGAGGCTGGACTCAGGGCATAACACATTGTATCTATACCAACATATACATTGAGACAGATCTATGAGAATGTGTATACAAGGTAAACATTTCTCTGTACTGATTTGCAAAGGAGAATGCATTTCTCTCTGGATCATGATGCATCAGTGCCATGTTGCTAGTAGCATTAGTTACTACTTCCTTGAGTTTATAGCTATTCATAAAGCTCTCGAATGTGTGTTTAAATAGTCTCATTAAAACAGTCCTTCAAGAGAATGAGACTTAGGAAATAGGAAGCTTGGGGTCAGGCGGTAGCACAGCGGGTTAAGAGCACGTGGCGCAAAGCACAAGGACCGTGGTAAGGATCCCGGTTCTAGCCCCCGGCTCCTCACCTGCAGAGGAGTCACTTCACAGGCGGTGGGTGAAGCAGGTCTGCAGGTGTCTGTCTTTCTCTCCCCCTCTCTGTCTTCCCCTCCTGTCCCCTCTCCATTTCTCTCTGTCCTATCCAACAACGAATGACATCAACAACAATGATAACCACAACAAGGCTTCAACAACAAGGGCAACCTATAGGGGGGTGGGGTGGAGTAGGAAGCTTATCTTTTGTGATATATGGAAATAAACAGTAACTTACAGGACATGGAGTGTTCACTTACATGTTGTATTGGAAAACAGAGAGAGCATTCTGGCAATAACTTTACACCTCATACTGAGAGTTACTCTTTTTAATAGTTCTTTAGTCTCCAAACTTGTAAATTTGTAAAGGGATTTTCCAAATCTTTTTTCATTAAATATTTTCCATTATACAATAACAGAATGCTATTTTAAATTGCCATCAGGGTTATTGCTAGGACTTGGCACCTGCAAGGCTCTACAATTGTCTTCTCATAGAAGGTGAGAGGCCTGTAACACTGCTCCAGAGTTCATGAAACTTGCCCCCCTGCAGATGGGGCCTGGGAGTTTGAACCCTGCCCTCACCTATGGTAATGAATATATGACATTAAAATTGCTAAAAAAATAATAAGGAAGGGAGTTTGAAGATAATTTACTTTAAAAGTGAATAAGGAAGTAAATGATTATTATGAGGCAGTTTGACTCATATGTGGATTATTAGTAACTGACACAAAAGAGTTTAAAAGACACTAACTGCAAAGCTAACTCATTCTTAGATTCTGAAACTATATGGTTATAAGAGGTACATGGAGAGTGCGGGTGAGAGGGTAGATGGAGGGTCTTTGATGAAATGGTACAGTAGCTTCGGGTAATGGAAGTGGCGAGTCACATAGACATATAGGTGTGAAACAGTAAAAAAAAAAAAAGAACAGATCACAAAATCAGAGTGGAAATGCTCATAAAGTTTTATTTTAAGACATGTGAAGTAAATGAATCTGAAAGTTAACTTGCTGGCACTGAGACACTTTTCAGGATCAAATATTCTATACATGTGAAATCCTTCTTATAAGATTTTATAAACTTATATATTTTGTTTGAGTAGCATCATCATAGGGTGTTTAGGGAGTTGATGCCAAAATTCTTAGTACTTTATGTCTGAAATGTATGTATAAATTTGCTATGCTTCTTAACTCCATAGTAGTTTAGGTGACTAGCTGCATATGACAGTCTGAAAATGAAAAGCTGTTTTTAAACATCTAGGTTCATAGCTTTACACTTCCTCTTCATATGTTTCCTGAGAGGCAGAATCTCCCATATAATCCCCCCCAAATAAATGGCCAACCAATCCATATTTCTTTCCTTTCTCTTTCTCTCTCTCTCTCTCTCTCTCTCTCTCTCTTTCTTTCTTTCTTTTGTTTAACCTGGGCACTGCTCAACTTTGGCTTATGGTGGTGCTGGGGATTGAACCTGGGACTTTGGAGCCTCAGGCATGAGGGTCTCTTTGCATAACCATTGTGCTTTCTACCCCACCCCATATTTCTTTATTTTCTTTTTCTTTTTTTTATTGTCACCAAGGTTGTTTCTGGGGGGGTGCTTGGTGTCTGTACATCAAATCCATTGCTTCGACCTGCATCCGTGAGTACCCATTCATTGGGGAAACTGACGATCCTTCCTAGCCGACTGAATCCACATGGATCCCAGTCACTTTCAAAGCCAGCAACAAGCAGCTCCTGACAGCTTTCAACCTGACGCTGTTGACTGGCTACGGAAGAAGGGCAAACGCTAGAAGAAGAAGTGTCCTTTTTCTTTCTGATTCAATCATCTCTTCCCCTTTAAGCCACTCGTAACAACATAGTCACCTCCATATATCCCTCTCCTTTCTTCCTCTCTCTGTGGGTGCTGATGGAGCTGGAGTTCAGAGCCCTCTTATTTTCTTCCTATCACTTTTCCCCCACTGGGAGTGTGGATCAAGGTTGGTTTTGGGTTGCACAATCTGGTAGGAGTTCTGGCTTCTGTAATTGCTTCTTTTGCTGGACATAGCTGCTGGTAGGTCAATCCATACCCCCAGCCTGTTTCTATCTTTCCCTAGTGGGCAGAGCTCTGGAGAGGTGAGGTTCTAGGACACACTGGTGAGGTCATCTGCTCATTGAAGTCTGGATGGAGTCATGGTAGCATCTGCAACTTGGTATCTAGAAGGTGGCTGGACATAAATTGAGACAATATGATTAATGAACAGGAGCCAAAATGTAGGAATAAAGCAGATGAAATTAAGGATCTCAGGGCAGAAGAAAGCTACAAAGTCCATCTTAGGCATGCTCCTTGGGGCCCGCAATTATGGTAGTTTTGCTTGAGTTTGATAGCTAACCTGAAGTTGGATAAAAATATTGTTTGAGAAAGTGGTATCAGAGTAAAGGGCTAGAAAGTTGGGTCAGAGCAGTGAGTAGCTCCCATTCTTTAAAAAAAAAAAAATTCTGGGGCTGGGTGGTGGCGCACCTGATTGAGTGTATGTATATCAATGTGCAAGGCCCCTGGTCCCCACCTGCAGGAGGAAAGCTTTGTGAGATGTGAAGTAGTGCTGCAGGTGTCTCTCTGGCTCTCTACCTCTCTATCACCCTTTTGATTTCTGGCTGTCTCTATCCAATAACTAAAGATAATAAACATTTAAAAAAAAATTTTGTGGATACATTTAACTGTTTATCTCCATCCCCCTGACCCAGGGTGGATGTGTGTGTGTGTGTGTGTGTGTGTGTGTGTGTGTGTGTGTGTGGATGTGTGTGTGTGTGTGTGTGTGTATGTGTGTGTGTGTGTGTGTGTGTGTATGTGTGTGTGTGTATGTGTGTGTGTGTGTGTGTGTGTGTGTATGTATATTTAGCACCAGAGCCTGTGTGACCTCTGAGTCTCTATTGTTCTGAGCTCACAGCTCATGGTCACAACTGGAAACACTGCAGGCTGCACTCATTTCAGGACCAGTCTTCCTCAAGTGGCAGGGCAGGATACCCAAATCTCCCTTCAGAGACTGGGGCAGTCGCTACCAATGGGGCTTTATGGTGAGGGCAAGGTCCTGGGAGGGCCCACGAGAGGGGTTATGATGATGTTCCTGATGGAAGTGACCAGTGGTGGTGGATAGAGGGATCCATTCGAGGTCTAGGTCCATTATATTTGTATGGGAGTCCAAGGATTCCCTAGACTAGTGCCCCAGATGATGAGAACACTTGGGGAGTTTTTACATAGTGAGTAGATTTACTGATTGTCTTGCTGGAAAAAGATGTTTACTAGACTATCCCAGCATGAAGCATGAAGTGGGTTAGTGAAATTAGTCCAGATATACACACCATACCTTATATTTTTATGAAAGTTGTCAGCCATTCAGCCATTCTATTTTTCTTTCTATATAACTTCAATAGTGAAAAGGGGGAAACTATCAAAGATGGCCCTTCCCTCCTTTCTTTGGTAACCTAGTCATAAACAAATGGCTCTGAAGAGGGAATTTACCATTAGGAAACATTTCATTTTGACTTATTTCATTCTGAAGTTGAAATTCATCAGTATTATATAGAAGTGGTAAGTATATAAAACACATTCCAGGGTAATAGAAGTTAATGGGAAAAGACAGTCACTAGGAATATTTGGTTTTGAAATTACTATTCTTCCCTTACAGTAAAATTGGTCTGTAATTACACTCAGACAATAAAAGTGTCAAAAGGTACTCTTCTGTCCTCCATATGTCATTTCTTTTAAGAATGCAGGAATTTTTTTGACTTACTTGGAAATGTGATATTTCTTGGGGTATTCTTGAGAGTTGAAAAGAGATAGCAGGTAATATATAAGACGTAATGGATTTTTCAGAGTTTCAGCAACTTTGGTTATGTTAAATCTATATTGGTATTACTGTGTTTAAAATGCTTTGTGATTACACATTAGATAAATATTTATTGAAAACATAACTTATCACTGGCACAAACCCAAACCATTCTTTTTGTTTTAGGATTACTTCACACGTCTTGTTTGTAATGACACATTTTATAATTTCAACCCTTTTCCTGGGGTTTCACTGGCAGTTAATCATGATTTACAGCTTTGCACATCCTTCATATTTAATACCAGACACAACACCGCAGGAATAACAAAGGAGCTGTTTTCTTTGTACTGGCTGGAAATCAGCTGGATTTGTCATCTTAAAGAGGAGCAGAGGATACATCTGAGCAGAAATTTGTACGAATGTGGATACACATAGGAAGTTAATTTTGGCATCTTGGTCAATATAAATATGCCAGCTCAACTTTATATTCATTTAACACAATAGGCTTGTTTTCAGTTCTCCATATGAGCCATACAGGTCTACATATTTAAAACCCAGCTTAGTTGCTTTCTCCTTGATTATGATTTGGGGGCATCTACATTTTATAAACCTCTGTCCTATGTTGGTACTGCAGATATATTCAGATATGTGTGAAATCAGACTGAGAGCCTGGAGCTGACTTCCCTGGATAAACACTACTGTAGAAATGGCATGGTCCAGCAAAAGCCTCTTCACTAGAGCCAAAGTCCTTTTGTTAACAGGATATACAGGTCTGCAGGTGTCTTTCTCTTCTCCTCTCTGTCTTCCCCTCTTCTCTCCATTTCTCTCTGTCCTATCCAACAATGAACGACATCAACTACAACAATAATGGCCACAGTAAGGCTACAACAACAAGGGCAATAAAAGGGGGAAAAAGAAAAAAAGTTTTTCTTTCTTTCTTGGATTGATGGAAGCAGCTTAAAGATGGCTCCTGATTGATGTATTTGTGCCATGAGACTAGGAGGTGACTCACCTTGACAACTGAATGCAATCATTACCTATATTGTATTTGATTTTTCCAAACGATCCTTTTTCAGTTTTGGTACCATAAAAGCAAAGAGAGTAAGCACATTCCCAGCATAAGCGGATGCATGTTTAACACGTACTATCCTCTTAGGACATTGAGAAACAAATGTGTTTTTATCTATATATGAAATGGACTGATTTTTTTTTCTGTTCAGTTTCTTCAAATTTACATTTTTCTTGGGCCATTTTAATTTATTACCCATTTGTTAGGGAAAAGGCCTTACTTTTATATCCTACATGGTATAATAGATGATGATAGTACTTTTAATTAATAAAATTAATCTCAATTTTTGGAATCATCCTGTGGCAAACAAATGGACGGCTATTACGTTAATTCTACCAAAGAAATTAAAAAAAAAAAGAAAATAGCTTTTATCCATGATTACTTAGAAAGCATCTGTAGAAAACCAATATTCTAAAGGGTAAAATAATACAGATTTCATTATATATCAAAACAACTCACCCCCAGCCCCATAATGGATACGGGTTACAGATCATTTTCTAATTTCCAAGATTCCACTATTTCTCCTTTCTTTTATTTTCTCAGGGCCAAGGGATCTATCCTGTACAGATTTTATAAGGATGCATGAAATAATGCTCCTCTGAGCATTTGGAGATAAGCATTATATAGTAGCAAATAAAGTAAGAAGATTTTTCGTGAGAAAAATTCATTAACGCGGTGCCGAGAGGAATCATGAGAAAGAATCAAGGCTTTAAGTGGACACATTAATGCCAGAAATGGAAGCTAGATTTATTTCTCCGTGTAGTTTTTGTTTTCTAGCCCTTTTTTTGTTACCTACAGTCTGTTTGAAAGCTGTACTTTTATATTCTTGCCTTTCTCCGCCATCTACTCCCTAAGCCCACCTTAGCTTTACTTTCTAGCCAAGCTTGCAGAATGGCAATAGATCATTTTAATTAAGCAGTATAGAAGTTTGTCAGGGGGAAGCACATTCCTTAGAATTGTTTGAGCTATTAACTTTCAATATTGGATTAAGATTTTCTTGTTTTCATACCACTAGAATGAGGCTAGATCTAGGATTCTTAGCCTGAAGTGTAGTGTATTCTGGGTATTTCTAGATATGTCTCTAATTGAGCACATTTGAAACTTCATCCTTTTTTTTTTTTCCCCTTAAGAATTTCATCAGACTTCTTCATCATGGACTAAATCATACTGAACCCTCTACACTTCTTCCCCTTTTCCTCTTCCTCCTACTTCTTTTCCTCCTCCTATAAATATTCATTTTGGATAGAGACAGAGAGTAGTTGAGGCAGAAGGGGGAAGCAGAGAGGGAGAGAAAGAGATATTTGCAGTACTGCTCTCTGCTTGTGAAATTTCCCTCTTCCCTCCTGTGGTGGCCAGGGGCTTGAACAGGGATCCCTGTGCACTGTAATGTGTGAGCCTGACCGACCAGGTGTGCCACCAACTGCCCCCCTTCCATCATCATCATCATCATTTTCTTCTCCTTCTCCTCCTCCTCCTCCTTCTTTTATAGTTGTAATTGAGGAGGTTAATGTAGTCATTGACCCATAGGTGTGATTTCATTATTCAACAAAACCTAAAATCTCTTTTCTGTCCCTCCCTCTCCCTCCTTCCCCAGTGTCCTTTGCTTTGAAGCAATATACCATGCCCAGGCCATGTCTCATCTGGTGTTCCCCCTCCCATGTCCCTATTAATTAAGTCCCATTTATAAGTGAGATCATTTGGTATTTCTCCTCTTTTTTGGCTTATCTCACTTAGTAGAATGTCTTCAAGTTCAATCCATGACACAGGAAGAAGATGGCTTTAACATGTATAATAGTTGAGCATACCAGCGTTTTTAAGCCACTTATCTGTCATTGAACATCTGGGTTGTTTCCACACTTCTTTCTTTCTTTTTATATTTTATCAATTCACTTATTGGATAGAGACAGAAACAGAGATGGAAGGGGAAAACGGAGAGGGAGAGAGACACCTGTAGCACCGCTTCTCAATTAGAATGTCCACTTTACCTATGAACTTCAGATTATACCAAAATTAATTGGACACTCCTCATTTCTGGGTAATTGCATGTAATTTGGACCACAGTTCTCAGGTTTAGCAAATAACTGAATTAACTGGAGAATTCCTAACAATTTGGATTCAGTAGTTCAGGGGTGGAATTCTTTTTTTTTTTTTTCCCCACAACTTTAGATAAAATTTGCCTTTGTGACACTTTTTCAGTGAGAATTCCTCTGGTCTGGTTTAAGAATTAATGCTTTAGGTTTTATGACTTTTTACAGAAAACATTCTAACAGATTCTCTTTTCCTCACATTGATTTCATTTTTATCTTTCTATAATCTCCCTCATTCAGCCGTTTTCACAGCCGTTTTCAGCATCTCCGTTAGCCAGGGAGAACCTAGCTCTTTTTTTTTTTTTGCAATTTCTTTTTTTCATATTTTCTTTCTTTCTTTCTTTATTCCCTTTTGTTGCCCTTGTTTTATTGTTGTAGTTATTTATTGTTGTCATTGTTGGATAGGACAGAGAGAAATGAGGAGAGGAGGGGGAAGACAGAGGGGGAGAGAAAGATAGACACCTGCAGACCTGCTTCACCACTTGTGAAGCGACTCCCCTGCAGGTGGGGAGCCGGGGCTCGAACCAGGATCCTTAAATTGGTCCCTGCGCTTTGCACCACCTGCGCTTAACCCGCTGTGCTACAGCCCGACTCCCAGAACCTAGCTCTTTAGTGTTATATTTGGTTTCTATTTCTGATACCCAAGTACATTCTTTCTGATATCCAACATCTAGCTTAATATTAAATTTTAATATTAATTAAATAATTTAATATTTAATATTAATTAAACCTAATATTAATATTAGATTTTCCTTCCTCTTTCCCTTCCACCCCTCTTTCTTTTTAGATCCTCCCCCCCCCCTTTTCCAGAGAGAGACTTGTTGTTTTATCTGGGCTGGCTTCACGGGTGGGTAACAGAGATGACCAGAGACACACGGCTGGGCTGAGAACACAGTTTAATCTTTATTCACAAACCGGCAAATCACCACACCATGTGCTTTTCTCCGTCATCCTCTCTTCTCTGCTGCTGCTGGGACTCTGCCCGTCCTTAACATAGGGGGCGGGGTGAAACTAGCAAGGGGCAAACCAATTCTTTTCAGAGGTGGGGGGGGGAAGGGAACATACCAACAGAGACTGAGAAACACAGAAAGAGAGAGGAGACACCACTGTATTGCTCTACCACTCATGAAGCTTGTACATTGCGTGATGGTCCCATGTAGTTATCTGAATGCTGAATTTTAGCTGCTTATCTATATTTAAGTGTGTGCTCTGCTGGATAAAGCCATCTCCCAACTCCCTAAATTCTTGTCTTACTGTACTCCCAGGGCCTTGGTCCTGCCTGACTTTTTCAGACATACAGAAGTAAAGAGAGAGAAGGAAAGAAATCACAGCACTGAAGCTTCTTTCAACATGTTAGGTGCCAGACTATCCTGGGCCCCACACATGGCATGACAGAACACTAGCCAAACAAGCTGTTTTGCTAGCCACTAACAGTTTTTCTTAAAGCATTATTTATTTACTTATGAGAAAGAGCATGAGAGGCGGAGGAAACCAGAGAAATACTTTGAGTTATTCATTTCCAGGAAGTGAACTTAGGGTGCCATGTTTGAGGCGCTGTTATCCATTGTTCCACTCTCAGACAGCTTATTATCCTTTATTTTTTTAACTTTTATTTCCTTTAGCGTCCTGTTTCTTTTAAAATCTTTGCATAGAAACTTTAGAAGCTTTGAACTGCTACTCAAAATAAATGATTTTTGAACAGAAAAAGGGCTGTTCTCCTTATAAACAGAGACACTTTATCAGCTGCTATTTCTCTCTCCTGCTTTAGAATGCTCAGTACTCATCATCTTAATCTCCAGATCAAAGAGTTACTTAAGTTTGTTTTCATTATAACAGACTTGTTTAAAAAATTTTTTTCTAGATACATGTTCTGCGGAAACTATAACACAGATGCCTTATTAGTTCTAAATTTTTAATGAAGGAGCTTGCTTTCTGAGAAAATTGGTTTTCTGCATTTAAACCAAATGCAGCAACTGTCTGCAATGAAATTATCTTTAGCATCCTGTCATCATAAAGTGCTTTCCCCCCCTTTTTTATTAAAAAAATTATTTAAGAAAGGAGACATTAACAAAACTGTAGGATAGGAGGGGTACAGCGCCACACAGTTCCTACCAACTGATCTCCATATCCCATCCCCTCCCCTGATAGCTTTCCCATTCTCTATCCCTCTGGGAGTATGGACCCAGGGTCATTGTGGGTTGCAGAAGGTGGACGGTCTGGCTTCTGTAATTGCTTCCCAATGAACATGGACGTTGACTGGTCGGTCCATACTCCCAGTCTGCCTCTCTCTTTCCCTAGTAGGGTGGGTCTCTGGGGAAGTGGGGCTCCAGGACACATCGGTAGGGTTGTCAGTCCAGGGAAGTCTGGTCTTAATCCTGTTGTCCTGTATTGAGACTTTGTGATGGTTCACAAAGTCTTCCCCATCTCTCTCCATTTCTCTCTCCTGAGGGGCTGGTAGATTGCTGGGATTAAGGAGACAATGAGACAAGACCTTTTCCATAAAGGCTTTTACAACCTGGTAATATATTGCTGTAAACCCATCAGTGAGGATTTATTTAGCATCTGAGAGTTTGCTGTACTGCCAGCCAGCTCCAAGAGGGTTTGAGAGGCAATGAGGGAGACTGCCATTGAGTTTTCCGTCTGCATTGAGCTGAGATCTTCTACCAGACAGAAGCAGTTCTGTGCAGGGTACAGATAGCATAAGGGATATCCAGGCCTGTGGTTGGAATTTAGAAAAGAATTTGACATGGGCGTGGAAGGCGGTTTGGATCCACAGGAAAAGAACAGTTCAGCTGCAGAACTATTGATGGCCAAAGTGCTATCTATCTCAGTCAACAAATCTCAAGCAAATGTAAAATTGATGTTTGAAAAAGAAAAAAGATCAAGTGTGTGGTTTCTGATGTGGAGGGAAGCACTTGTTAAGATTAAGAATGCCTTTTTATGAACAAAGGTTGGAATATAATAGAAAAATATAGCCATTTAGAGATTAATAGTAACATCTGGGAAGACGTGTGAATTTTTTTGTTCATCATGCTGTGTAGCAGCATGCTTAAAACCCTTTGAATTTAGCTTAAATGTATGTTACATGTTAAATGTGTATGTTTTAGCTGGATCTGAAGTTTTGTCATTCTTTTACCCAGTGAAATTTATCTTCTTTGGATCTTGTCTCTCTTAGTTTGCAGAAACGTGGTTATTTGGTTTAGCGAGATTTTTCAATTAAGGTTATGTTTGCTAAACTGAATTTGTCACTTTACTTGGTAATTATGATCAGTGCATACATAATAAATATTTATAGTTCTCCTTATCTCAAAATATGTCTGATGAGAAAATTAATCAACATAATTTTAGCTTTTGAACACTTTCAAGACATGAAATGTTATGTACATTTTTTTAGATAATGTTGCATATATATATATATATATATATATATAATTTGTGGAATTAATTCCTAATGCGTAACAGACTTAAATGTAAAAATATTTGAGGAAGATTATAATATATGAAGATAGTACTAGTGAAAGTTTACCTCAATATGATTGAAAATGTTGAGCTTTCAAAGGTAGGCATATTTACATAAACAAGCGTATATTCTTTTTAGCACAAGCTGTTATAAACATTATTAACAGAAAATTAACAGTTTTGGATTAATAAGCATACATAGGTGATAGATACAAAGGTATTTGTAAGATGAAAAAGAAGTGAGCATCAACTGAACGAAATTAGTTGAGGATAAGAATCAACATTGTAGAGAATGAATTCCAATAAACCCAAATATCTTCAAAGAAGCTCAAATACGCTGTGGTTTGGAATGCATGTTAAATAAGGAGGTATCATTTTTAGATCTGTTAGGCAAAAGCTGGAGTAACAGCTATGCTGTTTGAGACATACAAAATGGCATACTCTGACAGAAAGGTGGATTATTATATATTTTCCTTGCAAATAATTTGGTAACCTCTACTGATATAAAAAAATCTTGGTTCTATATTTCTCACTGTTATGACTGTGACTCTGTCTCTAAGAAATCTGAACTCTATATAAGTAAATTTTAATGTATCTATGTACATATATCTGCATATATAATGTATATATGTGCATACACACACATACACACACACACACACACACACACACACATATATATATATATATATATATATATATACACACACACATATATATACACAGACTTCTATGGCAGCATCATTCATAATAGAAGTAGAAATCTAGAAAACACAATAAATGCTTATCCAGAGTTGAATAGTATCATGGATTATGGTACTTCTGTGTCATAGAGTTATTTGCTTTCATATATATATGTAAAGCTTTATTTGGGTTTCAAGAGAATGATGGAGGAGGAAGGGAAGTTGAAAAGAGAGGACTATGTTGGGTAGTATGCCAGCCCCCCCCCCCCAGCTTAAAGCTTCTGTCTCTAATCCTGCTTAAGTAAGCACCGCCATGTCTGCAGGGCATTGGTTTGATCCCACTTAAAGTTGTGGTCTATTTACATAAACCACTGTTAACTAAGCACCGCCCTGCCTCCAGGGCATTGGTTTAATCCTGCTGGTTCATACTCTTTTTGCTCTGCCCCCTCTCCTTGTCATACCTTGATTTCCACCAATCTCTTTTTTGCTCCACCCTCTCTATGTTACATCCTGTTTCCACCCTACTTGGTGAGTATATATACAGCTGCTCTTCTGTTTGAACACACTTGGGATTGCTCTCCAGCTCCGAGAGTCCCAGAGTCTCTCTCCTATGACGCTAGCTCGGCACGAGTTCCTGATCCCTCTCCCACGCAGCAGCCTAGGTTGGCTCCAGTTGAATTCTCTCCAACCCAGAGAGCACATGCTCAGGAAGAAGCCCTCTCAGGCTATCCCGGCACATGGTGATGCACAGCGGGTTAAGTGCAGGTGGCACAAAACATAAGGACCGGCATAAGTATCCTGGTTCGAATCTCTGGCTCCCCACCTGCAGGGGACACACTTAACAAGTGATGAAGCAGGTCTGCAGGTGTCTGTCTTTCTCTACCCCTCTCTGTCTTCCCCATCTCTCTCCATTTCTCTCTGTCCTATCCAACAACAATGACATCAATCATAACTACAACAATAAAACTACAAAGGCAACAAAAGGGAATAAATAATAAATAAATATTTTTTTAAAATCTTAAAAAAATAGAAAAGAAATAAACCACTAGATCAAGCCAACTTGGAGGGAAATAATACTCAATCCTATGATTTGTTTGAGGAAGAACATCAAGAATTCTGTGAGTTTAACTGAAAACAAAACATCTGGAAAAAGAACTGACTGGAAGTATAGTTAAGGTTATTAGATAGAGTTGGCTTTGCCATTGTCTTTTTTTTCTCTTCATTTGTGTGCCTTTATTTTCTTTTTTTCTTTTTAAAAAAGAGAGAATGAAAGAGACCATATCACTGAAGGTTGCTTCAATGTGTTGAGGGCCAGGCTTGAACTAGGTCATGCAGAAGACAAGTGTTGTCTTTTGTTGTTGCTGTCTTTTCAGTATCACTTGGCAGAAGAGTTGTAGATGTCCATGTTTTATAACAAAGTATTGCCCACTACCCAATAAGTATATTGTTAATAGAGCACATTTAGAAACAATGAGGGAAGTCGGGCTGTAGTGCCGCTGGTTAAGCGCAGGTGGCACAAAGCACAAGGACCGGCGTAAGGATCCCGGCTCGAGCCCCGGCTCCCCACCTGCAGGGGAGTCGCTTCACAGGCGGTGAAGCAGGTCTGCAGGTGTCTGTCTTTCTCACCCCCTCTCTGTCTTCCCCTCCTCTCTCCATTTCTCTCTGTCCTATCCAACAACGACGACATCAATAACTACAACAATAAAACAACAAGGGCAACAAAAGGGAATAAATAAATAAATATAAAATAAAAATTAAAAATTAAAAAAATAATAAAAAAAAGAAACAATGAGGTGCTATTTTTTTAACTTACTTTTTTATTGGATAGAGACCGAAATTAAGAGTGAAGGGGGTGAAAGAGAGACACCTGCAGCCCTGCTTCACCACTTGTGAAGGTTTCCCCCTACAGGTGGGGATCAGGGGCTCAAACTCTGGGTCCTTGCACATTGTCACATGTTCACTCAATCTGGTTTGCTACCACCCAACCCCCCAGAATGAGGCACCATTAACCCCTTAACAAAACTTCAAGTATTGAGCCCTGAGATTGCTCACTTGGTAGAAAGTCTGAATTTTCATGATCCTGACATATCACCAGAAGTAACTAAGTTTCTATGAGCATAGACAGTGACAAGTAGGTCAAAGTCACAATTCTTACCAGGTCAACAGACATTGATCTCATTGACTGAGCAGATATCCCCTAATTCCAGAATGTTAAAATATTGAAAACAGTGTGCTTGTTATTAAGCAATTATCTGTGTAGATGTTCTTTTCACTGCCTCGAGTACCTTGGTCATTACCATGTATTGGTATTGAGTTATAATCTGGTAACCCCTCTCATTCAAATAAATAATAGAAATTATTTAAATTAATCAATTAGTTTTACCAGAGTACTGATCAGCTCTGCCTGCATGAAAGTCATGTTGCATAATTATTAGGCTATCTCTCTACTCTTTAATGTTCTGTATGGTGTTATAGCACATCATGTAAGTTATTTACAATATGACATTGTTTTTGGAGGAAATTTTAGAAAATTAAATTCTTCAAAGCAAATAACCTATGGTTGTAGTTATTGAGAATAAACTTAGAGTATAACATGTAGACAGAATAAGTTCTAGTTTTTTCCATTTGCTATCTTTTAGACTAAATTTGTATTTTTTAAAATTTTATTTATTTAGTATTTATTTATTTATTTTACCAGAGCACTGCTCAGCTGTGGCTTATGGTGTTGAGGGGATTGAACCTGGGAGTTTAGATCCTCAGACACAAGAGTCTCTACATCACAATTAAGCTATCTACCCTCAACCTGACTAAATCTGTTTTGACTGTGTGCTTCATGTTTATAAGTCAGCTTGACCAGCAGCCTTGGCCCTATAAAAATCTCTCAGCATATCTCCTAAATAGACCCTTAAATTAAACATAGTGATTCGGCATCTAGTTAATGGTGTTTGTAATGAATTTATAGATTTTGATTTCACATATAGTTATCTATTTTAATTTTTTTTGCCTCCAAGGTCATTGCTGGGGTTCGGTGCCTGTACCATGAAAATCCACTGCTCCTGGGGGCTTTTTTTTTTTGATAGGACACAGAGAAATGGAGAGAGGAGGGGAAGGCAGAGGGGGAGAGAAAGATAGACACCTGCAGACCTGCTTCACCGCTTGTGAAGTGGCTCCCCTGCAGGTGGGGAGCCAGGGACTGGAAAGGAATCCTTATGTCAGTCCTTGTGCTTTGTGCCACATGTGCTTAACCCGCTGCGCTACCACCCAACATCCTTTTTTTTCCCTTTGTTGCCCTTGTTGTTGTAGCCTTGTTGTGATTATTATTGTTGTTGTTGATGTCACTCCTTGCTGGATAGGACAGAGAAAAATGGTGAGAGGAGGGGAAGACAGAGGGGGAGAGAAAGACAGACACCTGCAGACCAGCTTCACCGCCTGTGAAGCGACTCCCCTGCAGGTGGGGAGCTTGGGGCTTGAACCCAGATTTTTGTGCTGGTCCCTGCGCTTTGTGCCACGTGTGCTTAACCTGCTGCGCTACCGCCTGACCCCCCTATTTTAAATGTTATATATGTATATATGTGGTGAATTCAGTAATCAGCATACACAGATCCATATCTGAATACTTGCTTTGGGTAGATGCTAGTAAGTTTGTTACTTCCTGATAAGACCAACCTTTATTAGTTAATATTGACTTTGCTGCCTTCAGACATATTCACTACCCCTCTTTATTGGCTGCAGAGTTATGGGCATTGTAAATAAAGCACAGCACGAGGGCAAGGAGGAGAGAGAATAGAAAATTTATCTGCATGCCTTTTTGGTAACCATCTAAATCTTGGTTGTCAGAGGAAAGTGGAGTCTAATGGTCATCCTTAACAAGTTTATGGAAAAAATGTGCATTTTCACTCTTTCCATATTGTGTTTTATGGATATATCACATTTCATTCAGAATAATGATTATTCAGTAATGACATCTTATTATTCAGTCCTGATGAATAGGATTGAGAAGGTATATTTATTTCATCCTCCCCATTCACTATAACTAACAGTTTGACAAGAACGAGAGGCTCTGACTGATGGTATCCCAAGGCCCTGTTTAATGCTTTTTAATGAAGTACTTGAGTTAAGAAAGAAATAGCTCTAGCTTAATTCAATCTCTGGCAGGTAAGACTTCTTCTTTTTGGTGTATTTATTGGCACTCAGTCCAGCTTCATTTCTAGTATCTGTTGGGGGGGGGGGGCTGAATGCAAATACAGGATTATTTTTGTCCAGATCCAGTGATCTTTTGCAATACTTTGACTTGGTTTGGCCTGCAAAATTATTGTCTTTAAGTGAAATCACACATCAAAAATAATTCATTGGGAGTTAAAAGTGGGGCCTTTTTGGAGGAGGAAGCCTGAGCAGATCAGTCTTCCCAGTCTCCCCAATGCCTAGCCGCCTTAGTGCCCTCTCAAGATCTCAAGATGCCTGCCTCCATGGGTAGCCAACACTATATCGTTTCTTCTCCAAAACAGAAGATTCCGGGTACATCTGGGTGACAAGTCTAGCAGATGGAGACTTGTCTCAAGTGGCCTCCCCCAGGGCTCTGTTCTGGCTCCTACACTATTCAATATTTACATCAGTGACCTCCCAGAAACTTCTTCAAGGAAGTTCATCTACGCCAATGACATCTGCTGTGCAACTCAGGCATCAAAGTTCGACATCCTCGAGGAAACATTCACGAAAGACATGTCTCTGATATCTGATTACTGTAAAAAATGGCGACTAATCCCTAGCACTGCAAAAACGGTATCATCTGTTTTCCATCTACACCATGCCTCGGCCTCGCGTGAGCTTAATGTGCAGCTTGACGATACGAGAATCCGGCATGAAGCCCAGCCAGTCTATCTTGGCATTACTCTCGATTGCACCCTGTCATTTCACGAACATCTCATAAAAACTGCAGCAAAGGTGGGCGTGAGGAATCACATCATTGCAAGACTGGCCAGCTCCTCATGGGGCACGAGCGCTTCCACACTACGATCATCATCTCTGGCATTATGCTATTCCACTGCAGAATACTGTGCCCCAGTATGGTTCCGTAGCCCCCATGTCCACTTGGTCGATTCCAAATTATATTCCTCCATGAGGATAATTTCTGGAACCATCCGTTCCACCCCGGTTCCATGGCTGGCAGTTCTTAGCAACATCGCCCCACCAGATATTCGCTGGGATGCGGCATCATCTAAGTTCATTTCCCACGTCTACGCTCGACCGGACCTGCCAATATACAGGGATATCTTCGCCTACCCTGTCCAACGCTTGACATCTCGTCACCCAATCTGGTCCCCTACGCCTACACTGAACTTCTCTGTTCCAGACTCTTGGAAACAGAGTTGGCAGTCAGCTGAGGTAAAGAACAAACACCTCATCACAGACCCCTGCAAGCGTCAACCCGGCTTTGACCTAGCACGTTATGATTGGGCCCTCCTCAATCGCTATCAAACAGGCCATGGCCGGTGCGCCGCTATGTTCCATCGCTGGGGAGCCAGAGACGACCTGAACTGCCCCTGCGGCTCCAGACAGACTATGACCCCGACATAGTCAATGACTGCCACCTCTCCAGATTCAAAGGAGGTCTCGAAACTTGACATCAGGCTCAACCTGACGCTGTTGACTGGCTAAGGAAGAAGGGCAAATGCTAGAAGAAAAGTGCCCTCTCCACTGATCTGTGGCAGTGTGTATAAATAGCAGACATGCTTGCTAATCCCTCACTTGCTATTCTTTAGGCTTATTTCTTCTACTCACAGTAGGTAAATCAATAACTAACTTTTGATTATAAAGAAGCTTTAAAATGGTTGAATGGTATGTTTTAATGAGTTTAAATGGAATCAATTCATGGTGCCTCTTCCTTTCTCTCTTTCTTTCTTTCTTCTTTTTTTTTTTCTCTAATTCATGAACTGGTAGCTATGGAGGAAACATAAGTGCTTGTAGAAGAAGGCTATTTTGGGAGTCGGGCTGTAGCTCAGTGGGTTAAGCAGCTTAAGGATCACGGTTTGAGCCCCCAGATCCCCACCTGTAGGGGAGTCGCTTCACAGGTGTTGAAGCAGGTCTGCAGGTGTCTATCTTTCTCTCCCCCTCTCTGTCTTCCCCTACTCTCTCCATTTCTCTCTGTCCTACCCAACAACGATGACATCAATAACAACAACAATAATAACTACAATAATAAAAAAAAAAACAAGGGCAACAAAATGGAATAAATAAAATATTAAAAAAAAAAGAAAAAAGCTATTTGTAGAGGACTGAAAATGGTGCTCAATGACCACTGGACATGGAACCAATCTATAGTAAATATGCAGAGTCCTATTGTGCTTACTAGTTTGATGTTTGTTAACCAACTTCCTTAAGCTGCCCTTATTAAAAGAAGGAATAAACTAACATAGGAAACATGCTCAAAATGAATTATCCTGTAATGCTAACAAATCAACCTTTCTTGATATGAGCTTGCAACCAATAATATTTGGCTGAGGCTTTTTTTTTATAATCACTTTATGGGGGAAGGGTTAATGGTACCTTGACACAAAGATACAATTTCTTATCTTCCTATGATAAGTGTCTACAAAACACCCTCACCTCCAATTTAGATCCTATTCTACCATCATGTTCCAGGACACCAAAGCACTGCCTTCACCCCCAGCCCCCACCCCACCTCAAAATAAAAAAAAAAAAAAGAAATAGAAACTTCCTCTATACCCTCCTTCCTCAGAGTCTTTTGCTTTGGTCTAATATACCAAATGCAGTCCGAGTTTTCCTTTTTTTTTTTTTTTTCCTTTTAAAATGGTCTTTATTTACTGGGTAGAAACAGAGAGAAAACTTGAGAGGGGAAGAGGGAGCTAGAGAGAGGAAGAGAGACAGAGAGACATTTTCAGCCCTGCTTCACCACTTGTGAAGCTTTTCTTGTGCACTGTAGTGTGTGCACTCAACCAGGTGTGCCATAGCCAGACACTCTGTTTTCCTTTTCTGTCCTTGTGTCTTAAACTCACCCTAGGAGAGATTGACAGCTGGAATGAAATTCCTATAGTTGAAATGGCAATGCTAACGGTTTGTGTTTGGGATGAGATGCAGTACAGTGAAACAGACAATGATACTTGAAGATGGAAAGTGTATAGTTTTGACAACTACCTTTTGCTTCTGTCCATTTTCCTTCTGGTGAGCTTTCTCCTAGCATTATGGAAGAATTTTAATAACAAATGTTCATAATAGATGATTTTAAATAATCTGAACAGACATTTGATTCTGGCATCACAAAGTTTCATTCATATTCTTTTAAGTGTTATAATAAAGATTTAGTCATTATGGCCACAGGATTAGGCAAGATTTCTAGGCATCATGGGTAGTTTGGTAGAAAATGTACGTTTATGGCTGAAATACATAGTTATTTTGAAAGCTGTTAGAAATTCATGAAGTTAAAAATTGAGTTAAGGGCAGTGCAAGTTTTTACAATGAAATGTTTTGGCTGTTTAGAGAATAATAGAGTATTCTTACTGATGATCTCATCTGAGGAGTTGATTCCTGTGTGTACATGCCTTCTCCGTGACTACAATGGGACTACTTACATTTCCTTGTTTTATAAATAGAAACAATAATAGCTACCTTATGGGATTAGTATGAAGACAGAATGAGATAGTATCTGGACCTACAAGGTTCTAATTCCTTGATCAATGGGAATCATTATTACAACTGTTATTCTTAATAACATTGTAGAGAGTCTACCCTTTAAACACATTCAGAGTTTCATGAATGGAGAATGCCTATGGCTCCGGTAATGAGCTTGCCCTGGCTGATCCTCCTTGGTTTGCAGAAGGACTGTAACTAGATTATTTTCTTTAAATAGATTCAGTATTGCATTTTTAAAAGAACAAAACCAAAAGAAAAAGATACAAATGGAAAACAAATGGCAGTTCATTTTACCAATCCCTATGCTTTTATTGAGTGCAGATGTAATTTAAGATTTCAGACAGTAATAAAGTAAATTTATAAAGGAAAAAAGAGGACCCCCAATGGAAAATAACAACAATAATAGTAATAATGACAAAAATTGTAATTAAACCATTCCATAATGTCCCCTGTTAACTTCCTGGATATTTCTTTTCATTTGTTCAGTTTTATTGCACTTACTAAATAGGATATATTCTGTGAACATTCATTATTTGCCTTATTGATGTGTCATGATTTACCTGTCCTCTTACTTTTTCTGCAGAATAAATGGGAAGAAGTGTTTCAACATTTTTAGCAGAAGTACTGTTACACAATTCTGTTTGTCTTGTTTTTTTTTCCATATGCACTGATTCTCCCCCATACTTTTCCCTTGAGTGATAAACTCATAATATTTTATAATGATAATTTATAAATTTAATCTACAGATCCTGAAATATGATAGATCATAATCTCCTCAAGGGCAGATGTGATATTCAGACATATTCTGAATCACAAAAATATTTTCAAGCAATCAGAGTTTTATGAATAGACAAGACAACCATCATCTTTGAACTTGTAGACCACCCTGGAACACATGCACATTGGAAAAGCTAACTGGCATACATTTCAAAAATCAAAAATCTGAAATTTAAAAATTAGAATAGTGTTTAAACAGTTACTTCAGTGGATGCCAGCTGCACACTCATACTGTTAGCCTTGTTACCGCTGAGATAAATCAATAGGTAAGATATAGCCCCTAAATTGTGGGGGGTGTAATTTATTGAGGATCAGGAAACTGTGAAGAAGTTTATATTGAGTATAATGACAATAAAAATAGGTAAAGAACTAACAAAGACTATCCAGTGGTGATAAAATACAATTCAATTAAAGGTAAGCTGGCCATGAATTCTGTTCCTGAAGAGGTCACATTCTAGTTACAAGCTAAACATAAGGCCGGACCAAACCTGTAAAACCCAGATGGCACAGCCTTCCAACTCATGATGAGACAGAAAGGTTGATGTGTCTTGAAACCTAGTGTTAAGGAACTCTATTAATAATCCAGATGACTGAAGCCAAGGAGGAAGAAAGGAGCCTTTTATTTACACACAGGCCAGGAGCTTAGATCATTCTGATAACCCTGTCCCGAACAAAGGGACTGCACAAGCTTATAGACAGGTGCAGGCTTGAGAACAAAAAGCATCATTACAGAGGCAGAGGCTGCAAGGTTAAGGGGTGGGGCTTGGACCCATTGCTCAGGGTCTGGTTGCCTTAGTTACTGTTATCTTTCCTGCATAGCTGTGTCTGGGAAAGGTCAGCCTCAGCATTAGACACACATTGTGGGTGCGGGAGGTACCACTTAGGAGGGCAGCCACTTAGCCAGCCAGGATTACAGAATCTGCCTTTTCAGTCAAAGTTCAGTCTGACCTACACCGTCTCTACTTGTCACTTGCTCACCCAGGGAAGGCCAGCCTACACTAACCACCTGCACTATCTCGGACTTTCTACACACTTTCTTCCTTTCTTTCTTTCTCTCTTTTTAAAAAATATTTATTTATTTATTGATACCCTTTTGGTGCCCTTGTTGTCTTTTTATTGTTGTTGTAGTTATTTTCTTGTTGCTATTGATGTTGTCATTGTTAGACAGGACAGAGAGACATGGAGAGAGGAGGGGGAAACACAGAGGGGGAGAGAAAGACAGACACCAGCAGACCTGCTTCACCGCCTGTAAAGCGACTCCCCTGCAGGTGGGGAGCTGGGGGCTTGAACCAGGATCCATATGCCGGTCCTTACACTTTGCACCACTTGTGCTTAACCCGCTGTGCTACCGCCTGACTCCCTCTCTTTCTTTCTTTTTTTCTTTCTTTCTTTCTTTCTTTCTTTTTTTTTTTTTTTTTTTTTTTACCAAAGTACTGCTCAGCTCTGGCTTATGGTGGTGCAGGGGATTGAACCTGGGACCTTGGAGCCTCAGGCATGAGACTCTTGTTTGCATAACCATTTTGCTATCTACCCCTGTCCTCTACACATTCTTAACCCTGTATTATATATTTATTCTTTCTGTCCTGCACTGAGGTCTACTTACAAACGCATCACAATCAGATTATAAGCACATATTATAAGCATATCCAGTGGCTAAAATCTGGAAATACTAGAAGATAGATTCTTCACACTTAACAAGTGAATATGAGAGTCAGCAAGTTCTCATTAATGTTTGCAAACTGCTCTTTCAGTTATGAATTAGTCTAAGCTTAAACAAGATCACATTACCGCTGTAATGTGTGTAATGAAGAACTTTCCTGGGCATTCCCCCCTCCCCAGAACCACTTTTAGTTTTATGAATAAATGTGCATTCATTGGTTAACAGCACTGATCCTAAGTCAGACAAGACATTCTAGTTAAACCCTGTTGTCACAAGAAAATTCGCAATTGGAAAGTAGATTGTTGGGAGCTGGGCAGTAGTACAATGGGTTAAGGACATGTTGCACAAAGCACAAGGACTGACTTAGGATCCCAGTTTGAGCCCCCAGCTCCCCACCTGCCAGGGGGTCGCTTCACAATCAGTGAAGCAGGTCTGCAGGTGTCTTTCTTTCTTCCACTCTGTCTTCCCCTCCTCTCTCCATTTCTCTGTCCTATCCAACAACAAAAGCTATGACAACAATAACAACTACAACATAGGGCAACAACAAGGGCAACAAAATGGGAAAAATGGCCTCCAGGAGCGGTGGATTCCTAGTGCAGGCACCGAGCCCAGCAATAGTCCTAGAGGTAAAAGAAAGAAAGAAAAAAAGTATATTGTAATTTTTGCCTTACTTTTTTTCTTTATGGATACTATCCCTTCCCTACTGTTGATTTATTAATACCACCAAATACCAGATGTTGGAAAAGTCATGACACAGTTTTGCATAGAAAAAAAAAATAGAGTATCAGGCGGGGGAAGGGGGCGGACAAGGCAGTATGCATAGAGTGAAGCTCAAGGGTCCTGCTCCAGCCCATGGCATCCACCTGTAGAGGGTTTCTTCACAAGTGGTGAAGGACATCTACAGGTGTCTTTCTCTCCCTCTCTCTCTCTTCCCTCCTTTTTCAATTTCTCTCAGCCCTAAACAACAACAACAATAGCACAACAACAATAACAGCAACAATAACAATTGAAAAAATGGCCTCCGGGAGCTGTGGATTTATAGTGCGGCCATGGAGCCCCAGCGATAACCTTTTTTTTTTTTCAATAGTACCTCCCCCCACCCACCCCTATACAACAACTACCACCAGATTTGACTTAACTAACAAATTCTGCAGGGGGACAAAATGACACTGTTATTTTGTCTAGAGACATTATTCTTAATGTAATGACTCATTTCTAAGACCTTTAAGGTTTTGAATTCTGTATGTTTAAAATTTTAGCCGGTGGATAACTGAGTGGGAATATGTAAAATTGAGCCATGCCTAAGAGTTTTATGCCAAATCATTTTTTTTTGTTAGTGTCTGAATGAACTGTTCCCGTTTAGCTCATCTCCATGCCTCACGCAACCATTTAAACTTTATTAAGAATAATTTGCTGAATGCAAACTACAGTTTATGATTAATAGTTAATAGGTAGTGTCCATGGTCTCAATTATATGGCACATTGTTACCAGGGAATAATGAGCAAAGATAAAATAGTTCTATCAGCTAATAGACGTACAGTTACAGATAACCAAGGTGTACTTTCCAAAATGTATTTGGCCCCTATATTGGCAAGGATGTTTTGTCAGTGATTAACTATAACACCATTGCTGACTACTTTTATTCTTGTCAACATTAATCTACAATTAGCTTAGGATATGAACAGCAATTATTTCTTGTGTAAGGAACAATGATTATAGAAGAGACAGTATAGAACAAGTTCATTTTTATGTATGTTTTTGTAGTTATTTCTAGTGATGGATATATCAGTCAACATTATTTACAAGTTACACTGCCAACTTTTACAGTTGTTTCATTTGAAAGGAGCTCTCTGTGAGTGATTAGATTCATGTGAAGAAATAAAAATGGTGAAGTGTTTTGCTTGTAAGTCAAAAGAATAGCTTACTGAGCCCCCTATACCTATACAACAAGAATAAAACTGTGGTTTCTTGTCTGGTTATCATATTCTAATTAATGTGATAAATCCTTTAGGCTTTGAATCTTTTGATCCTATAATGATTGTAGTTTTAACAATTTTACCAGTACTTCAATAATGATTAATTGTTTGTCAGGTTCACCTCATGTATATTCCTCCTTCCCTGACTTTTAAAAAGGAGAATAAATGTCACCTGTGTTATTTTCATTTTTAATATTGCCATTTTCATTCACAAATAGGGTAACCATTTAATTTTTTTTCTGGCCTTAGTTTGCTTTCTGTGGTTTGCACTTAATATTAGTTTCTTCTCTTGAAAAATGCTCATTTGGCATGCACAATTTGAGTTAGTTGGGCGCCTGTCAAGATAAGCAAATACGTGGGATTTTTATGTTTTAGATATTGTGTTTACCCACCTTTCCTTCTGCTTTTTGAGAGAGATGAGCCATCTTCTATGCATCTTTTTTTGATGTCTTCAAACTCCATTCAGTTCTCAGATGACCCTTCTTAATTGTTCCCAGTGCCCTTTGCAGTATTTATGGTTCTTTCTTTCTTTTTTTTCTTCCTGTCATCTGATTCTTTTTTTTTTTCCTCCTGGTAGCCAGTTTCTTCAGTTAGATGACACTGTCATAACCTCTTCTTTTTCTCTTTACCAATATAAACCTTTTAGACTACTCTCCTGAATTCCTTTCCTTCTCCTCAGCCAGGCCATTCACATCTTGCCTCTTAGTTTTGATGACAATTTTGCTCCTTTGTAAGCCTCTCCTCTCTTTTCTTTGATCTTTGGTCTACTTTTCCCTTCAAAGTCCAGCTTTTTAAAATTTGTTTTTGTTTTTTACTTTTCTGTCAAGTCCCTCTTGATGACTCTGGGTCTATTCTGGTCTTCCCCTTTTCAAAATTTACACAAGTCTGACTAGTTGATACAGAGTCTTTCTACTTTATCTTTGATTATTAAAAATTTTGTGAAAAATTTTTAATTAGATAACTTCCTGAATAAAAGGAATTTTTCAAAACAGTGATAGACATGTAATACAAACTTCACAAATATTTGTTCATTAAAAACTAATGACTATGAGAAGTTCATAGACTATTTTGACTATTATGACTAGTCATCTAGTCTTCACTATAAAATGAATTTTCTTTGACTTGTATTGTCTTGTGAGCTATTTCTCTTCTCCATATTGGTCTTAGAGTCATTGTGCCAATCGAAACAAGAGTGAACAGCAGTTAGCATCTTCTGATCATCAGAACCCCAGCATCCTCTCTTTGGAGGATGGGCTCTTAGCTGTGATGCTGAGAGCCAGTAGTGGTCTTCCTCCACCCTAACTTTCAGTTATCTGTTTTTTTTTTTTTTTTCTCCTCCAGGGTTATTGCTGGGCTCGGTGCCTGCACCATGAATCCACCGCTCCTGGAGGCCATTTTTTTCCCCCTTTTGTTGCCCTTGTTGTAGCTTCGTTGTGGTTATTATTATTGCCCTTGTTGACGCAATTCGTTGTTGGATAGGACAGAGAGAAATGGAGAGAGGAGGGGAAGACAGAGAAGGGGAGAGAAAGATAGACACCTGCAGACCTGCTTCACCGCCTGTGAAGCGACTCCCCTGCAGGTGGGGAGCCGGGGGCTCGAACCGGGATCCTTGCCGGTCCCTGCGCTTTGCGCCACATGCGCTTAACCCACTGCTCCACCGCCCGACCCCCTCAGTTATCTGTTTTTAAGAAGCGTGAACAGTGTGCTGAGATTCATCCAACCATTTAAAAAAGATTTTAGTAAATAGGTACATTAAGTGGGCAAAAAAATAAGGCTTTGTACATATAAGTGACTTCTTAACACACACACACACACACACACACACACACACACACACTCTCTCTCTCTCTCTCTCTATGTGGGGGGGGGGACAGATCACTCTGTTTTGGTTTATGTGATGCTAGATCTCAAACCTGAGAAACTTAGGCTTCACAAATCCCTCTACCCACTGAATTACCAGGGAAAATCTTTTAATTTTTTTTTTTCCACATGGGAATGTGCCATTTCTTTTCTTTTCTTTTTCCTTTCTTTCTTTTTTATTTTTATTTTTTATTTAAGAAAGGAGACATTAACAAAACCATAGAATAAGAGGGGTACAATTCTGCACAATTCCCATAACCTGATCTCCACATCTCACCCCCTCCCCTGATAGCTTTCCCATTCTCTTTCTCTCTGGGAATACGGATCCAGGATCGTTGTGGGATGCAGAAGGTAGAAGGTCTGGCTTCTGAAATTGCTTCCTCGCTGAACGTGGGCGTTGACTGGTCGATCCATACTCCCAGTCTGCCTCTTCTTTCCCTAGAAGGGTGGGGCTCTGAGGAAGCGAAGCTACAGTACACATTGATGGGATCGTCTGTCCAGGGAAGTCTGGTCAGCATCCAGAACCTGGTGGCTGAAAAGAGAGTTAACATACAAAGCCAAACAAACTGTTGAACAATCATGGATCTAAAGACTGTAATAGTGCAGATGAAGTGTTGTGGGTATTCCCTGTATGCTCTTGTGTACTTCTGCTTTCAGGTATATATTTTTCCCCTAGTTTATGGGCACGGGTGCACCTATGCTCTATCTCAGGGGACCTGGACTATATCTAGGTTTGGGGACTTTATTGGGGAGTGGAACACCTGGAATGGAATTAGAGAATACTGTGAAAGGAAAGGTCTCACCCGAGTGGTGAAGCTGAAGGGTTGTCATTCCACACGTGAAGTCTCTGGTGACAGTCTGAAGTGCAGCATGCTGGGGTGGCACTTGTTGTGTTGATTAGGTTTTGATCCGCGGATGCAATATTATTTGATTTGAATTGAGAGCAGCATGCAGAAAAGTGGGCCCCACCCTAATGTTCCAGGACTTGGGGAAATATAGGCTCTATAGTGGAAATGTGAGGTTCCTGCTGTCTTAGGGTTCAAGAAGACAATGGATAGTTATTGTTATCATCATATTATTTGGTGATAGGGTTAACTTTGGAGAGTCCCTTTGACAGGGTTTGAGGTATAATACTTTTCTTTCTTTTTTCTTTCTTTCTTTCTTTCTTTTTTATTCTTTTTTTAATGTGACTTTTCTAAACAATGGATGAATGAAATTAAGGGTAGCTGTGTAGAGAATCCATCAAATAAAATTAAAAAAAAAAAAGAGTGAATGTATACCAAGAATAAAAGCAAATATAAATAACAGGAAAAGGTAGAGAAAATAGTTACTGGCTTATGAAAAAGGAAAAGTGAAAGTTGGAAAGCAAAACAAAGTAGAGGGAATAAAATTCTCACAGTTGGAAGGAGAAAGGATGAAGTCAATCCTTAGGTATTTGAAGCATGGGACTGGTGTTGTTTTCGACAGGTTATGTTGTTTTCACTGGGCTGGCTTCACGGGTGGGTAACAGACGACCAGGAACTCATGGTTGAGCTGTAGGCAGTATCTCTTTATTCATGCAGGACGTAGCACAATCTAAGACGAGCTAAGCTAAACTCAAGTACTCTAAAACTCACAATGCTGTCTTTATATATACTTGCCAAGTAGGGTGGAAACAGGATGTGACATAGAGAGGGTGGAGAGAAAAGTGACTGGTGAAAATCAGAGTGTGACAAAGAGGGGGTGGAGCAGGCGAGAATCCTATCACTGAACCACCAATGCCCTGGAGGGAGGGTGGTACTTGTTAACAGTGGTTATGTAAATAGAATGAAGTGGTTATGTAAATAGAATAGTGTTAAGCAGGGGGGATTTAAACCAAATGAAACAGAAGGGGTCTCATGCATACCAACAGACTGGTGAGATAGTTCTCTGGGGAATCCATCTCCTTTGCCACAAGTGTAATTCGGTGTCCACGATACTCACTCTTACTGCAACAAGGGATGGTTTGGTGCTTTGGTATCTCTCCCTTTTCATCTTTCTCCATCTCTCTTTCTGTCTTGAAACAAGTTATCCCAGAATAGTGAAGCCCTGGAGATGACAAAGCAAATAAACAAAAGAGTTCATAAGTAGGTAAAGAATTTCCTTTCCTCATTTGAATGAAAATTTCCTATTGGAGGAATACTATTTACAGTTGAATTACAGAGTCACAGAGTGACTTATAAAGGGATATATCCCAGCTCCAAGAAGTAAGAATTGAAGTAGTAGTTCTCTTTCTTACATTACAAGAACAGATCTCTTCTGAGTATAATTTTCTTATCAGTAAATTCTTCAAAATTATCAAATGAAGTTTGGATGTACACACACACCTGAATACCCTGTGCTTCGAGTTATAATGATTCTAAGCATATGGGTGTTATTTTGCAATTCATTTGTAAGTTCCTTCTGCAGTAGTCACCAGTTGTTGCTACTGGTAATTTACACCGATGCTTCATTATCCCATGACTCACTGTAAAAGCACTGCATCATAATCTTGAATGGGGGAACTCTGAATCCCTCTTTTTATCTTGTACCCCAGGCAAGTTTATTGGACACCATTATCATAATTTGCTTATTATAGATTAACTTGGACATAGTCATATCTGTTGAAAAACATTCAATTTTTCTCTACCTGAATAGTTCTAACTAGATACTCACCCAGTATTAAGATATGTTAATAGATTTGATAGTCTGATTCATGACATCATGTTGCAGAATAGATGGAAGAAAGTATTATTGGCTGTAATGAAACAATATGTTCCTTCAGCATGATATTATGAGTCTGTCAAGTCACAGGAAATTTTGTTTTGATGACATTGTTTAAACAACAATGACGTGTTTTAAAATCAGTGTGTACTTATAGAACCAGTATATGTCATATTTCTTAAGTGATTGGGCATTCAAAGAATTGAGAATTCAAATTCTAAGACTGAACTTTTAATGTCATAGTGTATGTGAAGCAAATATTTATTCTTGGAAAGGTAGATTATTATAGTTATTCTCTCTCTTTCTCTCTCTCTCTATATATAATATATGTATATATATATATACATATATATATATGTGTGTATATATATATATATGTTCCAGAATCTCCCAAAGAGTAATACAAGTGTATTTAGTATATGTATATGTATAGAGAGAGAGAGAGAGAGGGAGAGAGAGGGAGAGAGAACAGCATTAAAGCTTCCTTCAGTGTGATGAGGATGAGGCTGAAATATGGGTGGCACACATAGCAAAGGAGTACATGATTCAAGTGAGGTATTTCACAGGCCCCAGTTGTATTATTATTATTATTATTATTATTAATATTTGTTTATTTTCCCTTTTGTTGCCCTTGTTGTTCATTATTGTTGTAGGATAGGACAGAGAGAAATGGAGGGAGGAGGGGAAGCCAGACAGGGGGAGAGACAGAAAGACACCTGCAGACCTGCTTCACCACCTGTGAAGTGACTCCGCTACCGGTGGGGAGCCTGGGGCTCGAACCGGGATCTTTATGCTGGTCCTTGCGCTTTGTGCCACGTGCACTTAACCCGCTGCGCTACCGCCTGACTCCCGTTATTACTATTTTATACAGTTAACTTCAAGACTGGACTGTCCTGTACCCAGGTGAGCTCACAAGTTACAAGGCTCAAAGACCTGATTCAACCCCCTGTAAGCTTATGAGCAGTGAAGCAATAACGCAGGTGTCTATCTTTCTCTTTCACTACCTTCTGCATCCCTCATGGTTTCTGTCTCCATCAAATAAATAAATAACATATAAAAAAATTAAATGTGCCTTATTATTTTTTATTAGAGCACATGAGAAATCTGTTAAATTGGGGTTTAGAAAGCTTCTTTTTTATTTCTTTAAATTTTTATTTATTAAAAGGAAACACTGACAAAAAACATAGGATAAGAGGGGTACAACTCCACATAATTTCCACCACCAGAACTCTGTATCCCATCCTCTCCCCTGATAGGTTTCCTAATAAGTGCAACCACTTAACTAAAAAATAAAGCATTGTATCATTGTTGAATTTGTAGGATTCTCCCCTACCCCTGATATTATATTGAATTAGTATCATTTCTGCTGCTACTAATATCTAAGGGCTAAATGTATTACGTATTTGAACTTAGCAACTTTCCTTGGCATGATGAATATATAGGACCACAGGGTACATTAGATATATGATGAGATGATATGGGGTTTGAGTTCTAATCCTACAATTTTTAGACTGTGTTACCTAAAGCAGATTTAGTTTTGGAACCTTAAACTTAATTTGGTAAATATTATAATAGGTATGATTTTATTGTTTTCTAACTAGAAAATCAGACATCATCCTTACTTGGGTAAAGTTTGTGGACTAAATATACTCGTATTACTCTTTGGGAAATTCTGGAACAGATATAATCTTCATTATTCATTAATTTAAGTTTGAGATGTGATTTCTGTATAATGAATTGATATGCCAAGGGTGCAGTCTGATGAACTTTGAAAAATTATATATACTTATTAACTATGATTCTCTCTGAGATATGTGGACTCTGAGCCAGGAAGGAGGCTTGAGTGATGGGGGGTAGGGGAGCTTTGGGTCCTGGTGCCTTTGGTGGAAAATGATTTTTGCTGGATGGGAGAGTGTTTTGCAGACACCTATCATGGGGAGATGAGAAATTGTCCTCATGTTTCAACAACTATACTATTATCCATTAGAACCCCAGTAAAATGACTAAAAATAAAAGAGATGAGTTTCATTACCTTATCAACCTGTCCCCTTCTGGTTCCTTCTCACCCGCTTACAGGCAAACACTGGTTCCCTTCAACAAAAATTTTCTTTTCCAGTATTTGGGACTCTCCTCAAGCCTCCTTTCGAATTTGTGTTCATCTTCCTGCAGGTTTCAGTAACTCTTTCCCTTGATTTCTTCCTCTGTTCCTTTCATATTCCTGAACTCCCTTTTAAATCTGTTGTCTGTTTTTTAAAAGATTTACTTCTTATTTTTATGGTGGGGGCAATTACCAGAGTAGTGTTCATTGCTGACCTGTGGAGGTACTAAGGATCAAGACAAGAGGCAAGTCTTGTGCTCTAAGAGTGATGTATTTGCTCTGCCCTATTTTTTGTGGATGCACCATGTTTGATGTCTTCAGCTCTTGTCTTCATGGATGAAGCTGCTCTAAGTGTTCTTACACAAATATTTTTATAGACATAATTCTTCCATTTATCTGAGGCAAATGTCTCAAAGTAACTGTTTATTCAACTCTTTAAGAACCTGCCAACTGATTTTTCAAAAGTGAAATTTTAAGCCATTTCATGCTTTGATCATCAGCATGTTACTTTCAGTCACTTCACACTAGTACTCAACATTTGGTTTATGTCTTCTTCACTTTAGGCATTTCTAAGAGGTGGAGTAGTGTTATTGCATTTCCATTTCTTCTTTTTTTTTTTTATGGGTCACCGTATAGCCCTTATTAGTGCACAAATCTCTCCTTCCAGTGGGAATTCTTGAACAGAGATGCACAATACAGTATCCATTTGCATTTCCCAATAATAATGATGTTGAACACACATTCCTTTTTGTATGTATTTTTTAAAATTTATTTCCTTTTGTTGTCCTTGTTGTTTTGTAGTTATTATTGATGTCATTGTTAGGATATGATAGGACAGAGAGAAATGGAGAGAGGAGGGGAAGACAGAGAGGGGGAGAGAAAGACAGACATCTGTAGACCTGCTTCACCGCTTCACCACCTGTGAAGGGACTTCCCTGCAAGTGGGGAGCTGGGGCCTAGAACTGGGATCCTTCTACCCATCCTTGTGTTTTGCGCCACCTGCTCTTAACCCACTGCGCTACCGCCTGACTCCCTTTTTGTATGTATCTTTAGCTATCAGTCTGGCCTCTCAAGAGACATGTTCATATTTTGCTTATTTTTATTTATGTAATAATGATTGACAGGACAGTAGGATAAGAGAGGTACAATTCCACACAATTCCCACCACCAGAATTCTGCATCCCATCCATACTATTGGAAGCTTTCCTATTCTTTATTCCTCTAAGAGTATGGACCAAAAATTTTTATGGGGTGCAGAAGGTGGAAGGTCCGGCTTCTGTAATTGCTACGCTGGATATGGGTGTTGGCAAGTCGATCTATACTCCCAGCCTGTTTCTGTCTTTCCCTAGTGGGGAAGGGCTCTGGAGAGCTAGGGTTCCAGGACACACTGGTGAGGTCATCTGCCCAGGGAAGTCAGTTTGGCATCATGGTAGTGTCTATAACTTGGTGGCTGAAAAGCATTAAGATATAAAACAGAACAAGTGGTTTAGTAAGCAGGAACCTAAAGGTAAGAAGATAACAGTGAGATTTGGGGTCTTCATGTTGGTAGAAGCTAGTAAGTCTATTTTAGGGATATTCTAAGGGTCCCATGACTTTACTAATTTTTGTCAGAGCCTGACAGCTAACATGCAGGTCGGATAAAGGTATTGTCTGGGAAGATGGTGTCAGAGTTGGAAGTAAGACTAGAAAGCTGGAATAGGGCAGAGAATAGTTCCCAAATATGGGAAGAGTATATAAATACCATTAATTGTAAATTCCAGAAATCTGATTTGGAACCCATATTTAGCATGGGAACTTGTATAATCTCTGTATCTTTGTAGGTCTGAACTCGCATTTCATGGTCGTAGCTAAGGAACATTCAAGGCTGCACTCATTTTAGGACCAGTCTTCCTTGAGTGGCAGAGTATTTTGACCCAGTCTCCCTTCAGAGAGTGGGGCAGTCCCTACCATCATTGTTGCACATTGAGAGCCAGATCTTGGAGAGGTCCATAAGCAGGTCCACAGTGCTGCTCCTGATGGTAATGGCCATCATTGTTGGGAAGAAGGATCTGTTAGAGGTCTAATGTACACTCCTATTAACTTGTAATTGTATAAGTTAGTAATGAATATGAAGGGGTAAAATAGATGGAATGTTTCAGACTTTTTGATGTATAGACCCATGTTATGATATGTATTCCTTCAATCTAAGCACTTAGGGTTTCAAATTGGTAAACTGATTGAATTTTAACAGTTGGTTTAAATGACTAATATATTTCAAATAATGACTTTTTCTTTAAAATATTCAATCACCTATAATCTTAGACCAAGGAGACCAGAAGCAACTTGCTTGTCAGTATAGAAGATACAGTAATTTATAAATAGCATTAAATGGCATAAATCATGGTATGGTCTTGTATGGTACAGTGAATCCTAACCATGGAATTTTCAAAGTAAACCAAATTTCTAAACAGCATGATTATAACAATAACTATCTATTGCTTTCTTAAACTCTAAGACAGCAAGAAGCCTTCCCCATTTTCTATAAAAACTATATTTCTCCCAGTCCTGGAACCTCTGGGGCATGGCTAGATTTCCTTAGCACATCTATTGATCCATACTATTTGATACTGCATCTGATGATCTCAACCAAAGCAGTGCAACCAGTGCATCTCCACATGTTTCACTTCAGACTGTGTCCAGAGACTCCAGGAATGGCATGTCAACCCTCTAGCTTCATTACACTGCTGCAAACTCTCCTAGTTCATAGGACTCTGGGGCTATGTGTAAGTTTGATAGAGCTTAGGGAAAACTCCCCCCATCCTTGGATGGAGGTCTGGGAGAGACACCCCCTTGTTAGTCTCTCACCAAGATGAGCAAAACAGATGAGAAAAACAGTCTCTCAGACTTAGTTCTCCCTTTTCAGACTCTCAAGCCCACAGAGACCTCACTGCCTCTCTCCATTAACTGCAGGCCTTAAGGTTCATTCAAAGTTCACATAGTCACCCAGAGTTCACATAATCACCTCATTTTTCATCACTAGAGAAAGCATACTCCATCAGACACCTCTCTGACATCAGTCAGTGAAACTCCAACTTTATTTCCTTATAGCTTTGATAACTACCATGCTCTGTTTATCTTCTCTGTATCTCACCCTGCTGGTTTAGCCCCTGTGATTCTCTCAAATACATTTGGATAATTAAGTTGCTTGCATTATGGTGAATAATCGTTTTGACCTTTATGTATCTCATCAATTCCTGTCATACCAGCCCCCTACCTTAGGGGCAAGCTGACCTTTAAGAAACCTGTAATTTCTGACATGTTTGAAAAATGTTCTTTGTCTGAATCTCTATTTAAATCCATGTCCATCTGCCATTAAATGAGAGTATCCCAATTCTCCCCGGTGTCTCTTGCCTATATCACATTGTCTCGAACAAGCGAGGGAGAAGCGGTGGTTTACCTTCTTGGATGAGAGCTAACCCACATGAGCTCCAGCAAGACTCCCTAATCCCACTTCAGGAAACATGCTTCCTAACAAAGCCACAGAATATATATATGTATATATATATCAGGGCCCATGAGATAGAGCACATGTGCACATGTATCCATTAAGTTAGGGGAAAATATAGACATTAAAGTAAAAGGGTGCAAGTATATCCAGTGAGTGCAGCCAGCAAGTAGAAAGACCTAATAAAGAACCGTAGAGTACTTAAATAGTTTCTACTTAGACCTAGATAGCTTCCTCTCCTACTTCCTTTTTCACTTCTCTAGGTCACCCTTAGGCTACCTTGTCAGATAAATTAAGGTCCACAAAAGCTGGATAAGGGCAAGAGACTGGCACACTTCAATTATTGCTCTTGTGATCACTATCAGAACACCCTATCATCTATGGCCCTAGTCAGGGAATCCTGGGATTCCCACATAGATATTTTTGCTTATTTTTATTGATTTGTAGGAATATTTATATATATATATTTATTTTTATTTATAAAAAGGAAATGTTGACAAAACCATAGAATAAGAGGGGTACAACTCCATACAATTCCCACCACCAGAACTCTGTATCCCATCCCCTGCCCTGATAGCTTTCCTATTCTTTATCTCTCTGGGATTATGGACCCAAGATCATTGTGGGATGCAGAAGGTGGAAGGTCTGTCTTCTGTAATTGCTTCCCCACTGAACATGAGCATTGACAGGTCGATCCATACTCCCAGTGTCTTTCTCTTTCCCTAGTGGGGCAGGGCTCTGGGGAAGCAGAACTCCAGGACACCTTGTTGGGGTTGTCTGTCCAGGGAAGTCTGGTTGGCATCATGCTAGCATTTGGAACCTGGTGGCTGAAAAGAGATTTAACATACAGAGCCAAACAAATTATTGAACAATCATGAGCCTAAAGGCTGGAATAGTGCAGATGAAGAGTCAGGGGGAGGGGGTGCTCCATTTTGTAGATAGCTAGTAGGCATATTTTAGTTATATTCCAAAGGGCCTGTGGCTATACTAGTTCCCCTCCCCCCCATCCTGAAATCTGATATGCAGTTGGATCCAAGTTATTGTCTGGGGAGATGATGTCATGGCTGTAAAAGGAACAGAAAGCTAGATCAGGGAAGAGAGTAGCTCCCTAATATGGGAAAGTTGTATAAATATTGTTGACTGTAAACCCCATCGATATGATGGGTCTGGGGCCCATATTCACCTTAGGAATATGTGTGGCCTTTGCATTTTTATTTATTTATTTTTTTACTGAATAGAGGAACAAACTATCTTTATAGAGGAATAAACCACAATATGTGATTTATACATATTGCATGTCTAGTCTCCTAATCTGTGACTTACCTTCCCATTTTCTTTCTTCCTTTCCCTTTCTTTCTTTCTTTTTTTCTTTCTTTCTTTCCTTCTTTCCTTTTTTCCTTCCTTCCTTCCTTGCTTTCTTTTTATCTTTTTTCTCTCTTCTTTCTTTCTTTCTTTCTTTCCTTCCTTCCTTCCTTCCTTCCTTCCTTCCTTCCCTCCTCCCTTTCTTTCTTTCTTTCTCTCTTTCTTTCTTTTTAAGATTTTATTTATTCATGAGAAAGATAGGAGGAGAGAGAAAGAACCAGACATCACTCTGGCATATGTGCTGCCAGAAATCGAACTCAGGACCTCATGCTTGAGAGTCCAAAGCCCTATCACTGTGCCACCTCCAGGACCACCTTTCCCATTTTCTTAATGATTGTTTTTGAGAAACAAAGAATCCTAATTTTGATAATGCACAATTTACTGATATGTTAAGTTCGGTTTGTGTTGTAACTTGATACTTCAGCAATGTCAGCAAAGGCTTTGCTGTGAGAGTCAGTCAGTTCAATGTGTATTTTTATTTTGGAAAGTTGAAGTTTTATTCTTTTAAAAATAAAGCCATGACAGTAAAACCGTGAGGTTGAAATATGTTTAAAGGTGGATATTTGTTTCCTTGAGCTTAAACAACAGTTTGACAAAGTGCATTTCTCATTTCCAAAGGACTTACTGGGAACCATTTCAATTTCCAAAGCCTATTGGAGGTTTTTATAGAACATTTGAGACTAGCTTGGATTTCTTTTCTTTTCTTTTTTTTTATTTAAGAAAGGATTAATTAACCCCACTGAAGAACACTTCTGGGCTCTTATCTTTAAGTACCAGCAGTTTTTAATTAGATATAACTTAGCAGCATGCTGCTGTGTTAGATGTTCGTAGTATGTGTGTGAGTCCATCAGTAGGATGAATCTTTCCCCTAGAAAGGAATATTTGTCTTGAATTTGTTGTATATTTTACTCAGGAAAGCAGCTGTACACATATATTTTTTTTAATCTGGCAATTCTCATTTTCTCATTTGTTGTAAATTTCCTTTTCTTTTTGCTCATTGCTCCATTGGGAGTCACATGCCTATTACTGGATTTTCAGTGACACTCATTCTAGTTTCTTGTATATATATATATATATATATATATATATATATATATATATATATATATATATCTGTGTTCTCACACTTCATCTTGCTCGAGATTCTACCATTATCTTCCAGCAGCTCTTAAATATTTTCTTTAAAACATTTTTTTTTACAAAATATTTCCAGCAAGTAACGCTGAGCTACAGTGATATTTTTCAGTCTTGACTCTTATCTCCTTGGTGCCAGCCTTTAAACAATTTCTGGTGCCTTTTCCAATCTCTTTTTCCAGTCTAATTCTCATTTCTTTTCACTTCCTTATCTCCTTCCTTCCCTTTCTTCCTTCTCTTCTTTAATTCTTTGGTATACTTTAGTCATTCTACTCATTCATTTTTTTAAAATTTTACTTATGAAAAGGAAACATAGTCTGTTGGTCAACATTTATCCTTTGGCTTGTTCTGATTCTGTTTCTATCCGTGTCATGCCATGTTCCCCTGAATTGCTTAACACTGTGGTCTATTTACATAATCATTGTTTTGTTTGAGACCTGAACTGGTTTAATCCCCACTTGTTGTATGCTTTACATTGGGTTCTAGTTCTCCCCCGCCAAGAAAATTAGATCAGTCCTGTTAATTTCGCGGGCCCGCTTGGCCCCGCCCCTAGGAAACCCGCCAGAGTTCCAGAGTGACAGAGTTCCTGAGTTTCAGAGTTCGAGAGTTAGAGAGAGTGCTTGTGCTGCCGCAAAGAGACAGCAGAGTTCTGTTTGGTGATTAGTTGGTCTTAGTTTATGAATCATTGTTCCTGAATAAAGAAATACAGCTTCCCTGCCCAGCCGTTGTCTCCACGTCTCTGTTACCCACCTGTGAAGCTAGCCCGGCCGGCTAGAGCATACGAATTTTAACAACAAATGGTGCCCAACGTGGGGCTGACCTGCGCATCTCTCAGATAAGTAAAGACAATTTGGCTACCTATGCACTATGGCCTTCTCTTCTGCTTGTGAAGAGATCACCAAAGGCCTCTGCTCTTTCTTCACGAGACTGTTTTGCTGTTTCTGGAACATTTATCTCTGGACCACTCTGTGGTTTCCACTCGCTCGGGCGAACTCAGAACAGCCAGCAGGAAGAGCCAGCAGGCGGGAGGCGAGGCGCGGAGCTGCTATTTCCACCTGGTTAAACAGCCAGCCAGCCGGCTGCGCCCAGACAACCCCACGCACCGCGCCCGTAGCCCCGCAATTATAATTAATTTAAGTACCTTTATAATTTTGGAAGTCCTTTTTAGTATGATATTAAGGTTGTTTAAACAGTTTAAGCTCAATAAGATATGGAAAGGTAAACAGAAGAACCATGCTTAGAAGCCTCAGGCATGAGAATCATTAGCATTATCATTGCACTGTCTACCCCACCCATACTCATACAGTTTTCAAGATTAAAACGTTTCACATTTATACCAAGACATAAAAAAAAAAAAAAATCAAAAGAGAAAAAAACAGGATGTGACTAGGAGAGGGGGTGGAGTGGAAAAAGAGTGTGAACCAGTGGGGATTAAACCAGTTTGGGTGTCAAACAAAACAATGATTATGTAAATAGACCACAATGTTACTAGAACTAGCCAAAGGAGAAATGTTGACCAATAACAGACAAAACCATAGGATAAGAGGGGTACAACTCCACACAGTTCCCACGACCATAACTCCATATCCCATCCCCTCCCCTGATAGCTTTCCTATCCTTTATCCCTCTGGGAGTATGGACCCAAGATCATTGTGGGATGTAGAAGGTGGGAGGTCTGGTTTCTGTAATTGCTTCCCCACTGAACTTGGGAGTTGACAGGTCGATCCATACTCCCAGCCTGTCTCTTTCTTTCCCTAGTGGGGCAGGGCTCTGAGGGGAAGCAGGGCTCCAGGACACCTTGGTGGGATTGTCTGCCCAGGGTAGTCCAGTTAGCATCATGTTAGCATCTGGAACTAGTGGTACTCATTAATTTTTATTGATCTTAAAAAGACTTGACTCTCTGTAGAAGACTATCCTTGTTTATAGGGAGACTGACAAAGCAAGATAGTAGAATTTCTTCCTGGTTTACAGTGTTAGTTCCCCCCAAAATAAAGCAATAAGCTAATTAAGTCACAGTTTTATTGAAAACAATATGATAGAAAAAAAACGAAAGGAGAATATACATTCATGATATAATTTTCTGGTTTTGTTTTCCTGATATATATATCCCTACCATATATACATCATATACACATCACTATGGTGTATATGTCACATGGAATATACATTACACAATATAATAACATACATAATTATAGTATTATATACATGTGCATGTTTATATGTATTATATTTCATATATATACATACCACCCTCTTAGTTCCAGGCAGCAGTGGGTCTTGTGCAAGACATTATGGTTTCTGTCCTTTTCTATTCTTCACTCTGTTGCTACGTTCAAATGTCTAATGTCTGTCTCTATAAAATGTAAATCAAGGTGTATTAAAGAAAGAAAATGGAAAATAAACATCACATCCATTTGAAATAAAGTGTCTAACCTCAGAGTATAGAACCCTCTACTGTGATTATCGGAATACACAACCTGAAAGGAAAAGCAGTCATGTGGCTAGCATGTGGGACAAGGGAATACAGTTCTCAAACAAAATCTATTTCACCTATTGCTTATATGAATCTGTGATAAGCAAAGGAAGAAATTAAAGAACTATTTCATGAACTCTGGTCTTTCATCTCTAAATGTTGTCACAAAAACAGTAGGCTCTTCATCTGACAGTAACAAAAAGGCTTACTGTTCTTCTTTGTCTTGGAGCAAATAGATGACTTTCTGTCCTTTCTAAAATTAGCAAATTCAAGAGATGAAAGATTAGAATGTTGATCACCTCCTCTGAGGAATGACACTATAAGTTACGCACAGGACGACTTTTTAAAGTTCATGTTTTATTCTGGTCCTCTCCCAACACCCAATAACATTAGAAAGCACTTTTAGGTATCAAATTAAAAAAAATAAACACGGAAAAACTCTATAAAAACAAACAAACAAACAAGAGAACAAAAGAAAAGTGTGTGGTAGTTATGTTATAAGATCTTTTTTTTTTAAAGTGGTTTAAAATAGAATTAATTTCAGCAGCTGGAAATTACACCGCTGTTTGCAAACATGATGAATGGCAGGCAGCTTGCAAGCCTGAGGGGTATAAATAAGTATTTCATTATGCAAACTGTTTCATTGTTGTGTTTGTTAATTTGAAACAATTAGAGGTATTACATGGCAACACATGCTGTTATTTTCTGAGTGGCAGGTAGTGGCTGGGTTTTTCTTTCCTGCTTTTTTTGGGTTGCAGTATATTTGGGAATAACTTTTGACACTTAATGGCAGAAACAAAAATAAATAACATCTTTCTCCAGCAAAGTGTAGAACCATGAACTTGTTCTTTCCTCTACATCTTTGATCTTTGGGACATAAAAAAAGCTATAGTAAGTAGAATTCTATAATAAAAGGAAAGGAGTGCCTGTAGAAGAGATGACATACAATCAAAATGTACTTCTCTCCTTATAAAAAGATGTAGGGGGGCCAGGTGGTGGTGCACCTGGTTGAGCTCACATGTTAGAGTGCACAAAGACGCAAGTTCAAGCCCCTGGTCACCACCTGCAGGAGAGAAGCTTCAAAAGTGGTGAAGCAGGGCTGCAGGTATCTCTCTTTGTCTCTCTCCCTCTGTATCACCCCTTCTCTGTCTGTTTCTGGCTGTCTCTATCCAATAAATACATAAAGATAATACAAAAAGATAAAAAGAAAATAAGACAAAACAAAAAGAGGTATGCAAGATGGCTTTTAATGATTCCTAGGATGTCCAACCTCAGAAATGCAAAAGTAACCTGAGAAGTGCAAAGCAGTACTATGTAGCCCACAGAAATGAACTGAGAAGGAAATATTGTTCACTAGAAGATTTTTTTAAAAATTTTATTTATTTTCCCTTTTGTTGCCCTTGTTGTTTTTTATTGTTGTTGTAGTTATTGTTGTCGTCATTGTTAGATAGGACAGAGAGAAATGGAGAGAGGTGGGGAAGACAGAGAGGGGGAGAGAAAGATAGACACCTGCAGACCTGCTTCACCACCTGTGAAACGACTCCCCTGCAGGTGGAGAACCGGGGGCTCAAACCAGGATCCTTATGCCAGTCCCTGTGCTTCGCACCACGTGCACTTAACCTGCTGTGCTACTGCCCGACTGTCCTCCCTAGAAGATTTTTAACAAATGCAATAGCATGGTATACCCTCAAAACAAGACAGCATCCCAGTTGTTGATAGTTAACCCATCTGGGGGGGATCCAAAGCTTACCAAAACTGATGGCTAACCTTTAAGGAAAACAATAAACAAACAGAAGAAAATTCATCAAGCAGTGAAATTAAAGATGGGAAAAAGCCAAAGAATTCCCATCTAAATATGACTCTGAAAGCTTCTATTAACTGAGACAGATTCCCTGAAAGCCTATGAAATCTGTAATGTTGTTCAGAGAACCAGTGCCCATTGACTACAGAGAGAGTCCTGGGGCTGAAAGGACCTTGCCTTTCCCTCACAAGGTAGAGCAGAAGGAGCAGATTGTGGAGTGATACCTTGTCAGGTATTGTTTGAAGACACCACAGAGAGAGGGTACTTAGAGGGTACCCAGCAGCTACTTTCAGGTGAGATTCTCTCATGTGGGGCACTTGACAATTGGTACCTTTGTCATTGTTTTGTTTTGTTGTTGTTGTTTTTCTACTCCTACCTCCACATTATTCACATTTAGTTTGTAACAAAGTCCCACCCAAAGTTATTTACTATGAATAGAACTAAGTGTATCTCAGTTTGCTGTTAAAATATAAAGTAGATACTGTTGCATCTGGGTGTGTAGACTGATAGTGTGGTTAATGATTAGGTGCTATGCTATAAAAGAATAAAAGTGCATAATAATAAAAGTGAATCAGTTATTGCTATATACCATTGGGGGAAGAAGGTTTTATTTATTTGTTTATTCTTATTGGGGCAGATTAATGGTTAGTCAAGAGTAAATGTGGTAATTGGTACATGTGTAACTTTTCTCAATCATTGAAAAAGTTTTATTCAGAAGCATGGTTATGGGATGGATCTCACTCATAGACATAAGTTGAAAAACAAGATGAGAAGGGAAAACACAAAGCAGAGCTAGGACTGGAGTTGGTGTTTTGCACCAAAGTAAAAGACTTTGAGGTGGGGGTGGGGGGCTCAAGTCCTGGAACATGATGATAGAGGAGGACCTAGTGGGGGCTGAATTGTTATGTAGAAAACTGGGAAATGTTACACTTGTACAAACTATTGTCTTTTACTGTTGACTGTAAACCCTTAAGCCCCCAATAAAGAGATAAAAAGAGAAGAAAAAAAGTTTTATTTCTTCATAAGGAGACAGCTCAGTGATAATTGTAACATGTGGAAAAACGGTTAAAACTCCTGTAAAGGAGTTAAATGACTGTAGTGTTCTAGATTTACATTTTCCAATGGAAAAATCCTCAGAAGCAGAATACTGAGTAGTAACTGCAAGTTTTGGAACATTCTTTAAAAATTAAAACTGATGCATTTGTACTGTGGGATAGGAAGGCATTTGTCGTTGATTATTTTTCTTTTGTCACCCAAATACTGAATGACTGAAATTGGTAGTTAGAGGTCAGTGAGATATTTACCTTATTCTTCTGTGTAGTATTTTTCCAATATCTAAGGTGTTTTGTGCTTTCTGAGAATTTCCTCCAGGCATCTAATATATATGTATGATTTCTCTTTTTGAAAGTAAAAAATTTAGGACTGAAAATGTTGGGAGTATTTTACTTTATTGGTGCACTTCATTTAAAATATTTCAGCTTTTTTGCTGAAGAGGGATGCCCATATGTTGAAGTGGTACTTCTGATGTGATCACAGACAAAAGTGCATTTTATAACTGAATGTACTTTGTTTTACAGTTCAGGCTTGAATTTTAATCTAGATCCCTATGGGAACATAGATAATAAATTCAGTTGTCCCTTAGGACTTTTGCACCTTTGTAAAATAGATAAAAGGTATTATGAAAAATCTAGAACGGTCAGAGACTTTCCTGTTGTCCTGCATTTTAATTCAGTTTCATGGAGTGCATTCTGTTGGAGAGGGTGGTAGAAGGTGGGGAGTACAACCTAAAGGGAATAAAGAAAATCTTTAAGCTTCAGAGGATATACTGAAACACTTAGGAAATGCTCATCTGAATAATTAAAAAAAAACACGCACTGTCAGATCAGAGTAGGACTGATATATGTATATGTGTGTGTGATTTTATATAATTATTAATCAGTGTAATTCCTCTCATGCACAAGTCCATTTCTCCTTACCTCTCTGTGATGACAGCATTGATTGCTGCAAACATATCTCATTTGCAAGACGTATGTAGTTACGTGAATTCAGCAGAGATGAGTTACATCGCTATTCAGAGGGACTTCTCTTCTGGATTGCTGTGTCCTTGTGATTCCAGTCACCAGCTATAGTGCCTGGGAGTCAGCAGTACCTTTCAGCTTCTCTGACATGTCTCTCGGGTGGCTAAGTCTATCACAGTCTAGTGATGTACCACCTTTGAGGATACCAGCTTTCTGTAGCACTCTTCATAATGAATTCCATAACTGGCGCCTTCCTGGGGATGGCATCCTAGCATTTCTCAAGCAGAAGTTCCCAGTTTTATCAACACTGAGACTCTTCTAGTGTTATCTGCTTCTCAGTGCTGAGGGTGTTGTACATGTCTTCAGCCTGCTAGTTCTGTTTATCAGTTACCACACCTCCCTGCTTCTCTCATGTCTACTATTAGCTTCCTTCTCTCCAAGTAAGAAACAAGTCTAACCCTGGCTTGGTTTCTGAGATCAGGAGAGAGCACGCGTGTTCAGAGTGGTATGGCCGTCAACCTACTCTCTTTCTCATACTTCTTACACAGATTTCTTACACAGATTCTATTCTCTGTTCAATGCATGATATCTCCTTCTTGGACCCTGATGCATATTAAAGCAAACTGCTTTCTTCTATAAAAGTCAATACCAATGACGTTGATATGCCAGAGATCTCATAGGGTTTGGTGCACTGTTTTTGTTTGTAGGTCATGTGCTAGCTTTGTAGATGAGTTATGGGACCAATATATGTGAAGGTATCCTTGGCTCATATGTATTTTATTGCATTGGAAAAGCTGTGCGTTATCATGACTGGTGAAGTTGACATTTAAGTTTCTTATACATAGGGCTTGAGTTGTTTCCTTCTTTATACTTTAGTGAGTCGTCTCACATGCACAGTGGGAGCATTGTGTTACAACAGAAGAAATGGGGCCTGATTACCCAGTGAGTTTAAGTTCAAAGTAGGATCCATTGCTCTGATCATTTTGACTCTAACTCCATATAATTTCATGCATATTAAAATCTAATTTCCCTGGGTGGGGGATAGGGCTGAGCAGTAGTACACCTACCAGCTGTACACATTACCATGTACAAGGACCAGGGTTCGAGCCCCTAGTCCCACCTGCAGGGGCAATACTTCAGGAGCAGTGAAGCAGGTCTGCAGGTGTCTTTCTGTCTCTCAGTCCCCTCTCAGTGCCTTTCTGTCCTATCAAATAATCGAGAAAGAGAAGGAAAAAGGGACAAATGGTCCTAGGGAGTGGTGGATTCATAGTACTGGTACCAATCCCCAGCAACAGCCCTTAAAAAAAAAAAAGCTAATTTCTGAGGCAAGACTCTCACTCTAAACTCTACAGAAGCTCATTACTATGTCACATTGTTTCATCACTGAGCTTATTTTCTTGCCTATAAAATAAGAAATAGGGGTACTGTAATGGTTATACCAAAAGACTTACATACAGATTGATGTATAATCTTATTCATAAATTTCCATTTCTTTTTATGTACTTTTTTCTTCATTTTTTAAAAATTAAGAAATTAAAAAAAAAAAAAAACTAGTATAGTATCATGCCCTTTGGAATATAACTAAAATAGGCCTACTAGCTATCTACAAAACGGAGACCTCCAAATCTTCATTTGCAGTATTCCAGGCTTTAGGTTCATGATTAGTCAACAATGTGTTTGGCTGTATATTAATTAACTCTTTTTCAGCCACCAGGTTCCAGATGCTACTATGATGTCAACGGGACTCCTCTGGACAATGTGTCTACTAATGTGTCCTGGGGGAGCCCCGCTTCCCCAGAGACAGACAGGCTGGGAGTATGGATCCACCTGCCAACACCCATGTTCAGAGGGGAAGCAATTACAGCAGCCAGACCTTCCACCTTCTGCATCCCACAGTGACCCTGGGTCTATACTCCCAGACGGATAAAGAATAGGAAAGCTATCGGGGAAGGGATGGGATATGGCATTCTGGTAGTAGGGATTTTGTGGAGTTGTACCCCTCTTATCCAAGGATTTTTGTTATAAATTAAAAAAAAAATTCCATTTCTTAGGGATAAATGCTCACCACAACTTCAGTTACTGTGTTGTATGGCAGGCATATGCTTGGTTTTACAAGACACAGTCCATCTGTTTTCTAGCGAAACTAATTTCACATTTACAGCAGCAATGTCTGAAGAGCTCAGTCTTTCTGCATGTTCACCAGCATTTGATGTCAAATAGAATCACAGCATTTTATATTAGCCATTTTAGAACTCTGTCTATACCTTATTCCAGCTTTAATTTGATATTCTCTGGTTCCTAATGATATTAAATGATATTTAAGTGCGTACTATCTCTATTTCACCTCTCTCTTTTTTAAATGTTTTCTAAAGATAACATTTCTTGTTTCTACATAAGTGTGAAAACTTGCCCCTTTTAGATCTCTCTTTGATCGTTTCTATGACATTTCTTTCAGAGGTTTATCAGACCCTACCTTCCATACTCAGAACTTATCTCAATTCTTTGTAATATTTTGGTATTATGTTTCCTTTGATTAGAAATAACCAAACCAACTAACTTGAACTCAAGTCCAAACAAAAAAACTTTACTGCAAGATACTTATGTGATATTTAACATTAAAGGAACTTTTTAAATAATGCATTCAAAATTTTAACTACTGTTACACTGTTTTATTTCTCGTTATAAGGGGAACATAGATAGTCTTCCTGTATTTATAATGTAAATTGCCATGGACGATTTAGAAAGATGACAGGAAGCAGAAGTATAGAAGAAACTATTTTATCAATCGTGGCCAGGCATAAGGACCATATAGAGGATACTAAGATTCATGAACACTACCAATATTTGGGAGCTACTCGGTATAGGAACCAGAATGCATTCTCTGAATCTCTTAGCAAAATCCTCTGTGACGTGACACTGATTAATATGTTACAAAACCTAGTGTAAGGGGGTCGGGAGGTGGCGCAGTGGGTTAAGCGCATGTGGCGCAAAGCGCAGGGACCGGCGCAGGGACCGGCGTGAGGATCCCGGTTCGAGCCCCCGGCTCCCCACCTGCAGGGGAGTCGCTTCACAGGCAGGGGAGTCGCTTCACTGCCTGTGAAGCAGGTCTGCAGGTGTCTATCTTTCTCTCCCCTTCTCTGTCTTCCCCTCCTCTCTCCATTTCTCTCTGTCCTATCCAACAACGAATTGCGTCAACAAGGGCAATAATAATAACCACAACGAGGCTACAACAAGGGCAACAAAAGGGAGGAAAAAAAAATGGCCTCCAGGAGCGGTGGATTCATGGTGCAGGCACCGAGCCCAGCAATAACCCTGGAGGAGGAAAAAAAAAAAAAAAAACCTAGTGTAAGCTGCTATCTTTCCTGGACACTGCTAGAGTCTCCTAATTTTATTATTCCTGCTCTTGTCTTCATCTACCCTGTTCTTGAAAGATAAGGAAGGATGATCTTCATAAGTTAGCCTTAAAATTTATATGTGCAGTCACCTTCCTCTACACCTAACCTGTGTTCTCTAAAGTGACCTATGGTCTTTGAGTACTTACTAGCTCTCCCTCGGAGAACTGTTCCCTTATCTCACTGAACCCGAAAGCAACCGGCCTTCAACTATGCTTAATAAGCTCTTTTTGTACTTGTAACTTGATAAGTTGTTCCTTACAGACTGATTAATTTTTCCCCAAGACAAATTATATTAGCTAACTATAATTTAAACCCTTCTGTTCCAACTCTTCTTGGTAGCTGAATATTTGATTATCTTTTTGCTCATTCATAGAGATAAACTGCGATCATCCTTTCAGCATTCCTACTTCATCATTGCTTTATGTACGTTGAGAAGGAATGCACATTCCAATCTGAGCTTCAGTAGAAGAGTATGCTTTCTGAGATCATTTACACATTTAGAAATGCGGTTCTGAATTACTAGACCACTTAATCAACCCCCAGGAAGAATGCTGCCCTTAAGTTGTTAATTTATTCCACATGGCATCAAGAAGGTGAAGTATGAATTTTGGGGGAGCAGTCTGGTTTTTAACCAATGTTCCCTCTTCTCTCCATGATTTTCTAGAAATACTATCCCCAATTTCTTGCCTTTGTATTCATAGTTCTCATAGCCCCCTCCCACTTCTTTTTCCTAAGCAAGGAAAATTAGCTTGATTGTTTTTGCTAAATTAGAAAAAGAACACATTTACCCAATTATATGTAATTCTTACATTAGTTGGTAGTGAAGATATGCATTTATTTCTCAATTTCTAATTATTTTGCATTAAGACCCAACTGCTGGAGTCTATTATTACCATTTAGTTTCAGTGATTATTGTTTAAGAAAATAAGTTAATTTGCTAAAATCCCCCACTTAGTAAAACGGTGTTAACATATTACTGTAAAGATGACTAAGCTACCAGGAAAGAAAGGTTATTATCTAATTAGTGTTTTTTTCTTCTAGCTACAAAAATAAGATCAATCTCCCCACCTTTGAAATCAGTGAGACATCTTTGCTCTTTTCTTGAATTCCAACTCATTTTGGTAGATGCACATTTTATTGTTTTTTTTCTCACTTATAGATATACATCACTATGATTATATTAGTGTTATGTTCAGTAATCTAAGAAATTCACCAAGAGACCAGGGTGATGTAAAGACAAAGAGGTTTATTTACTTGCCCGGGATAGGGCTAGGGCTGAGAACCCACAGCTGTACTGGGTGCTCAACCCTGATTACAATTTCTACTAGGCTTAAATAGGGTTTAGGACAAAGGGGCTACATGACAAGCATCATGCCAGTTTAGTTAAAAAAGTTTTCCCAAGCTATAGCAGGAGGGAGCTGGGGGTAGGGGTTGTGACTTTTGGTTATCTCCCCTCCTGCCTGGTCAGCAGGATGTAGCAGGTTGGGGAGTTGCCTTTGTTAATTGTCTCCCCTCAGCAGGAAATGTTTCCTGAACCTATTCTTGTCAAAACAAGTAGTTACTGGCCTTTCCAGGGGGCCCATTTTCTTGAATTTTACTTTTTTAGCCCTTTTATTTCTGGAACAAAGTTTTACCTTCTAACGTTTCTTCTCCCTTTTCTATATTTCATAGCTAATCTTAGCTATGTTTTAGCTTCATCTTGTCTTACTCTCTGGTATTGGTGTAGCTGGTGCTGTCTGAGGACCAGGAGTCTCTATTCTGCCTTTGACCAATGTCACAAGTTTATTTAACAGGCAAGGCCCAAATGTGACCATCAGGAGGAGCAACACAATAGGTCCTAGCAGGTGTGAGTAAGGTGTTTAACCACGGGGAGGAGTTAAACCAGTACTCAAACCAACTCTGTTTTTGGAGCCTCTCTTTTCAAGCCCTTTTTTCAGTTTCTGCATGGAATCTCTTCCCACCCCTGTGTGGTCAGCATAGAAGCAGCATTTTTCCCCAATGCCGCACAAAGGCCTCCCTGCCAAAAATAGAGAAGGTCCAATCCTCGTCTGTTCTGTAAGACTACCTCTGACAGGGAGGTGAGAGATTGTTCAAGGCTGGAGATTGACTGTTCAATCTGCTTGAGGTCGGCATCTACTGCCTCTCTCAAGGACACGAGATGCCTTTCCTGGGTCCCCCAAGCCACTCCTCCTACCATGGCTCCTGCAGTCTCCAAGAGGGTGGCTACTGTGACAATTACCACCCCATGGCTAGTTTTGGTCTGAGCCATACCACAGGTTGGAACTCTTCTTCTAGGAAATCTCCACCGGAGTGATACATAATCTTAGGTAAGATCATGACCAAGAGGCAGTAATCTCCGGTGGGGTCAAGTGTCTGTTTCGGGATACACTTTCTCAGTCCTAGCTGTTTGCATGTCCACCACATTCCTTCTGGGGCTTTGTAATAACCCTGGTCACCCTGCTTTACTATAAAGGTGGAGCTGCCGTTACAGGGGTAGTCTATCTGCACTCTCAGTGTGCCACTGACAATACATGTCCCATTTCCCTTGATATCGAGGGGAGAGATTTTTTGCTCCAGGTCTCTGGTCCTCTGGACATCCCTGTAGTGAGGAAGAGCTTCCAAGGGAAACAGATGGCAAGCTAGGGCCTAGGTCTGTTACTGCTACTACCTCATAGAAGTGGGGCAGAATATCAAAGCATAACCAACAGAGCTGGGAGGCCGGCAAGGGAGTTAGAGGCTGCTGTTTGCTGTTTCTTGCGGTGTGGGGGGGAGGGGGGGGGGAAGCAGGCAGCAAGTGACAGGATCCTCTCTGTTGTCCATTGGGCATAAATCCAGATCTTAGTGATCTGAAGTTCCCGCACATTTAACTGCAATATAGTCATTTTTAACTGGAGGTGTCCATGTCTCCTGGTCCCCCACAGTCTTTACCAGATTGCAGAGGTCGAAGTTTAGGTCTGGATACCAGGTTCCAACTGGGTGGAGTCCTGTCTTGAGATGCAGTCATGTCTCTGGTGTCCCCATGGCCATGTCAAGTTGAGGGGTTGATGTGTCCACTCCCCGATATATTGAGGTTTCCAACTCCCGATGCCTACCACTGGTGGCTTCTGTTGAGCTAGTGACTGGTCCTTCCCAAAGACTCGTAGCACAGCATTCTAATTTGTCCTGCAATATAGGCTGGAGATCTGTAAGAACTTGATAACAGTTGTGGGATGGATCAGAGACAAGAGCATCACAGATCATGACAGCAGCAGTCTGCCAAAAGCCATTTCAAAGGGAGACAGTTTGTTTACAAATGGGAAACAGTGCACTCTCAGAAGGGCCAGGGGCAGCAGTGGTACCCATCCCCCTGCCAGTTTCAAGGGTTAATTTAGTTAAAGTCTCCTTCAGTGTCTAATTTATCTCTCTTTCTGCCCAGAGCTATGGGGTCCATTAGCACAATGAAATTTCTAATTTGTTCCCATTACTCGGGCCACTAACTGAGGCACAAAAACAGTGAATGTCTGCTTACCAGAACCAATGGTGAGAGGGAACTCTCCTCTTGGGCACTGTTTTATCTAAAATATTTTTGTTCACCATCTATGCCCCCTCAGACTTTATTGGGTAAACCTCTACCCAACCTGAAAATGTGTCTATAAATATCAGCAAGTACTTATACCCAAAAGTCTCTGATTTTACATCTGTAAAATCTGTTTAGTCTCTAGTCCTAATCTCTCACCCATCTTATCTTTTTCTTTACTGTATCCAGGGTCCTTTGGAAGCAGGGAGTCTAGTAGAATCAATGCCAAGGCTGGCCCTGCTTGCTGTGTAGCTGCACAAGTGGCTTCATCTGCTCTCCAGTTTCTTTTCTGATGTCCGGAACAATGGATCACGGCTGCTTCTTGCAGGGTCTATGTGGCCTCCAGTAGGTTCAGTATCTGGTCCTTGTGCTGGATCTTCTTCTCAGTGGAGGTCAGGAATTTTTCTTCTCCATGTGCTTCATGCACATGCCATGTAGCAAAGGCATACCTTTTTGCAGCTTTTTTTTTTTTTTGGGGGGGGGGGCAGGATCCATCTCTAACATCAGGGTGGCAGGGTTCAGGCTGGTGGCAGCGCTGAATTTCACTCATGGCTGGTCTAGGAACAGAACTTGGCAGCAGGTTAGGTGGGAATTGGACTTACCCCAGTGATAGCTTGTCTGCTTTGCCACAGGTGCTATTGTCCTCAGGCATTTTGTCCATCCAGCAGCCACTGGGCCCAATATTTGACAAATAGGCAACGGGTCTGTGCCATGGCCCAAGTTTTTGGGTCAGCACTCCCAGGCTTATGCCTTTAAGTTCATCCACAAGCAGTCTAAATGGTTTGTTGATAAAACAGTCTTTCTTCCAGTGTCCTTTTTCTTTGCAGTAACATCACTGATCTTTTCTATCTTAGCCCCATCTTTCTGACTTTTCTTTTTTCTCTGGGCACTGCCCCAACTTTTTCTTTTTTCTTTTTTTTTTAAAGTCTAATGTCAAAACATTTACCAACTTCTTAAAAACCCTCTGAGCAATCTCTCAGCTTTAAAAAAAAATTTTCTGTCTTCTGTAACTTTTTTAATATCTGGAGCAGATTTGAGCAATAAAAGGCCAAATTTAGTGCCATTTTATTTACCTTAGAGAGATTTGTGGGCCATTTTACTGCCCCTTGGAGACCCCCTAAGAGAACCTGGCAGTATGATTGAAGGGGTATCACTGCTGTAGTCCTACAGTACATTTGTAACCAGTAAGACATACACAAAACCAAATTAGAAGTTTACCAAAATTGACAATCTAATGACCAGAATTGGCCTATACATCTCTATATAATTTTAGAAGGTCTTTTTAACAAACAGATATACCAGTATAGTATATAAAATCAATACTCAATATGTTGACATGATAAAATGATTACCATTTTTAGCATTATTTTAAACTGCTTAGACAGTTTAAGCACACTATCATAACTTAGTTTATTAAGATCTTTATTCATCACAAAGCTATCATGAGTAAGCATAGATATAAAACCCTTAATAGATTTTGCCCCTTAGAACTCTAATATGGCAACTTAAAAGGCTAAAATAAACCTCATACTTTAAAATAATAATTTTGTTAAATCAGGATTTGCCAAAATAAATCAATCAGACCAGAAACACCATGTATTAACTTATCAAGAATAAACCTCTAACAGTGTCTTAAAACAAACCAGATAATTTTTTTGTATTATTTCTAAATAGGGGAGTTATCTCAGTAACAACTTTATCAGAAGGAGCAAGTCACTGTGAAAGCAAAAGTAACTAACTCATGAGTAAGATAAAAAATCTCTTAAGTTCTAAAGTGAAAAGTTTCAACCAGAACATTTTTGTCTATATCAGACATAAAACTCTCTCAACTTTTTGCCTAGTCTCTCTTATGTTTTAATATCTAGAGTTTTTTTTTTCTCAGAAAACCAGGGGCATACTTTTTGAATAAAATGTAATAAAAGGTTAGCTATATATCTCTACAGCTAGACAGCTCCATATATATTCGATAAGTTTTATTAAAAAATTCAATAGATCTCGTTTATCAGAGCAACAATTTTCAGGCATAAACATAACCATTGTGTTATCTTTCTCTCACTCAGGCCAGTTTTGTCTCTCTAGTTGAGAAGATATTTGCCTTTCTTCAATTTGCCACACAGAAGACATATCTTCAGTGTGTGACACCTAATTTAAAGAGGCTCTGTTTGAATTTTAAAGAGCATAAATTTAAAGTTATCTTTTTAACCTCTTTTAGCAATTTCTATAACCAGGATCTCTAAACCAAATTTAGTTTAACTAATTTTTTTTCTCTTTAAACTTTAAACAAACTCTAATTACTTAGAGAGTTAACACACATCAGTGACAATGCTTTTTAAAACATCTCCAGTGTCAGACAAATGCCAAATTTGCTGTGGACCAATATTCACAGAACAGTCCACAGGGCATTTTGGTACCTTCCAAAATGTACTGGAACTCTTTCAGTTAAATATAGATAGTTTGCATATCAATTTGGAGATGAAGAATTGTCACATTAAATACTTAAGACTTTAAATCTTTAGCTGCCTTAGCAAATTAATTTTTACCCTTATATTACCACATAAGAACTGTATTGAAAACTCTTTTTTTAAAAGAACTTTGATAAGAATGCAGCTTTAAAGTCACTTACACTTTTAACCTTAAGATTAACGTTTCTCAGGCCTTAAAATCAAACGTAAAACACGCATATAAACATGTAGTCTATAACACACAAGAGGAGGAAACTTATTATCAAGACATCTTATAGTCACCTTTTTACCATTTAGATATCTGGGGCTGATTGCTTAGGGGAAAAGAACAGCTTCTAACCAGCACAGACACATCTTAGCAACATATTTGGTCAAACACAAATTCAGATCTGCACTCACAGTTTTTGTTTTTTTTAGATGAAACATCTCACATTTATATACTAAGATATTTTTTAACCAACGGCTCCTAGGATGACCTTAACTAGCCCTAGAAAAAAACAAGGAGGAATAAACAAATTCCTTCAGCTTCTCTCCACAAGAAGCCTAAGAGGACCAAGGACTGTTTCTGAACATCTCTAGTCAGCTTATCTTCACAAAAACTCTTATTGTGCCTATCTTAAGAGTTACCCTGAACAAGATCTCTCTAAAATGGGTCACACACCAAAGAATTCAGTCATTTGAAACACTCACCCACAAAACATAGCTTGTCAGTCAGTGCTGAAGATTAGGCTAGGTTCAGACCAAAACAGCAAAAGGCCAGGAATTAGGTACTCCAAAGAGAAAAGCTAAAATTACCAGGAGGCTGTTCTCCCAGCTAGGAAGTATCAGAAACCAAACCCTAATGGAAGAGGAGAGCAATGAGAAGATCTAGTACAATGATTAGGATAACAGACAACAGGGAAACAGCTGCCATGAGTGTTCAGAAAGCTTTAAATGTTGGGGAGCTCACAAGCCGGCTGGGTGTGCCCCTGTGGCTGGGACCCGAACAGCCAGCGGGAAGGGAACTGGACAGACTGACAAACAGACAAGACACATACAGACAGACAAGCGCGCTTAATCAATCTGATATTAACAAATGTCTAGACAATACCTAACACCCCGAATTCCACGCCGAGGTCCTCAGGGCCCTCAGTTCACCCTGGATTCCACCTCGAGCTCCTCAGGACCCTCAGTTCAGCTTATCTGGATTTCACATCAGACTCATAGCTACAATGCACTGAGGGTGCCAGTGGGAAGGTGAGAACATCTTCTCCACCTTCCTGTTGGCTGCCATACACAGGGCGTCCCCCTAGGCTTTTGCCAACTCCAAAATTTAGGCCTATACCGGCGTCCCAACGCCCTGGATATCCAACACCCCATGGGTACCCTAGTCTCCGGAGTTCCTAATATTAAAAGCTCAGCACCCTAGTCTTATTGATGAATTCCAAGGATCCCCGACGATGCCCCCAAATGTTAGGTTCGGTAATCTAAGAAATTCACCAAGAGACCAGGGTGATGTAAAGACAAAGAGCTTTATTTACTAGCCCGGGATAGGGCTAGGGCTGAGAACCCACAGCTGTACTGGGTGCTCAACCCTGATTACAATTTCTACTAGGCTTAAATAGGGTTTAGGACAAAGGGGCTACATGACAAGCATCATGCCAGTTTAGTTAAAAAAGTTTTCCCAAGCCATAGCAGGAGGGAGCTGGGGGTAGGGGTTGTGACTTTTGGTTATCTCCCCTCCTGCCTGGTCAGCAGGATGTAGCAGGTTGGGGAGTTGCCTTTGTTAATTGTCTCCCCTCAGCAGGAAATGTTTCCTGAACCTATTCTTGTCAAAACAAGTAGTTTACTGGCCTTTCCAGGGGCCCATTTTCTTGAATTTTACTTTTTTAGCCCTTTTATTTCTGGAACAAAGTTTTACCTTCTAACAATTAGCATTGCTATTTCCCCACTGTTTGCATCTTATATACATTATATCTGAGCTTAGGAGAAGATGCAGTTCTCACTCTTCCAGGCTGTGTCTGCATTTTACCCATAAGCTGCCAAACAGACCTTGGAAGACAATCAGAAATGCCGGGTTTTGATCACTTTAATTAGTGGTAAGAATTTAGTGATAAGGGGTTAAATGGAGAAGGTGTGGGACCATGCTGGAAGGTTACCCAGAATATCACAGGTATAAAATGCATGTATAAGACATCTTACTAATCTTTCCACAATTCTGAAATATGGATGAGATGATGAATCTTTGCCTGGAATAGGTGTGAAAACAATTAGCTGGGGCATTAGTTAATTCCCCAGGAAGGAGGCTACAGTGTCTTTCCCTTCCCTTCCCTTCCCTTCCCTTCCCTTCCCTTCCCTTCCCTTCCCTTCCCTTCCCTTCCCTTCCCCTCCCTCCTCTCCTCTCCTCCCTTCTTCTCTCCTTCTCTCCTTCCCTTCTCTACTCTTTTTTAATTTTAATATGAATAAGCAGAGAAAGAGAGAGACAGAGAAAGAGAGATTCTTCCACAGCATCAAAGCTTTCTTCAGTGAGGTGGGCCTAGGCTTGAACTTGAGTTGCATATATACAAAGAAACACACTATCAAAATGAGCTATTTTGTTGGCCCACAGACTGTATTTCCTGTGTGATAGTCTTGCTTTTAATGTGGAAATTTAAGACTTGCAGTGAGTAGTCTGTCTTATCTCTGAATATATACAAATCTGGGAGTCTGATGGAAGTATAAGTCACCAGCCAGGTCAATCTGGAGTGATTTTAGACATGCAGAAACATTTGATATTGTCTTTGGGTAGTTTCAGTTGCCGAGCTTGTAGATGGTACTGCAATCTAGTGGATTCAGGCCAATGATTCTCCTCCTCCTCCTCCTCCTCCTCCTCCGCCTCCTCTTCCTCCTCCTCCTCCTCCTCCTCCTCCTCCTCCTCCTTCTTCTTCTTCTTCTTCCTCCTCTTCTTCTTCTAATCTTTTTTTTCCCAATATTTATTTATTTTCCCTTTTGTTGCCCTTGTTTTTTCATTGTTGTTGCTATTGATGTGGTTGTTGTTAGATGGGACAGAGAGAAATGGAGAGAGGAGGGGAAGACAGAGAGGGGGAAAGACACCTCCAGACCTGCTTCACATGAACACAGTAGTTTCACATATAGAAAAACAAAATAAAACATTTTTCTGTGTTTTGCTAGCTCTTTGCTGGTTTTATACATTGAGCTTTATTCATATATATAGATATTTTAAATGCCCTGTGGCGTTTGAGGAAAAACAGACTATATTTGGCAGTTTATAAGATTTCTTCATAATGTGGTATTGGATGTCACTGAGTGCTAAAGAGGTAACCTGATTGGAGACTTCATATGTAGCATCAAAGATGACTAAATACCATCCTTTATCTCCATAGTGCGGGCTAGGAGAGCGGGAGATAGACGTTGGAAGAGAGAAAGGATAATAGCATTTACACCGCAACATTTACCTAAAACTAATAAAAACCTTCATTACAAGGTCTGAACCAGATCAAGAGGTCCGGTACAGAAAGCTGTGCTTCTGTAAATGCCGCTTGCTTTTTACTGGAAATGAAGAAATTCTGTGCTACCAACTTTGCTTAAATCTAGAGGGTCTTGCTCATTCTTTATGGGACATTATAAGTAATGTGAACATTCTTAATATTGCACATAAATATGCCATCCAAAAAAAAACACACCATTCATCTGCAAAGCTGAGTTATCTAAACAACAATTAATAATGCATTTCAGCACTCCTAGGAGTCAAATAAACTGTTGCTCTTTTGCTCACAAAGCTAATACTTCAGTGAAATGTTCCAAATGGAAGTTTTCTCACATAAAATGATGTCTTTATAGTGAAAGAAAGCTGATTCATCTCCGTTATGCATGTCCATAGGTCAATTTGAATCATAGCCATGTATAGATAACATACCATGTATAGATAACAGACACACTCCCTGTAAAAATATACACCCCCCCATAAAAAAACAGACCCCAACACAGACATAAGGTTTAATAAGGTTACATTCTCCAATTGGTAGATAAAGAATTTTTTTGTCTTTGTAGTAGAAATCAGTAGTTCCAATTAGTTCTCTGTTTCAAATAATAGAGTACCCATCTCAAATTGACCTGAACTGCAAATGAGAATATATTAGCTTGGATAGCAGAGATACTAGTGCCAACTAGTGTCTCTATAGTTGCCAAGATTCAAACAATGGATTTCTTTTCATCTTCTAGCTTTGCAGTCATTGTATCAGCTTCATTATCAAGGTCAATATGATAGATGATGGAGCTAAGCTTCCAGTCTCTCAGTCTGTGAGTCAGTAAAACACCTGGAATGTCTCCTTTGGTCTCATTATCTTTGATTGGATCACAAATATGCCTTGAATCCGTCTCACTGGACAGGGGAGTGTAAAGACATAGATTGAGTTATAGGCCTAATCTGGATTTGGTTGTAGATTTAGTGCCACTTGAGGGCTGAGATTGCAAGAGTAAGATTCCCTTGAAGGAAATTACATACTTAGGCAAGAAGTAAATTATTGCCTCAACCCTGTTCCTTTCTCCAGAAATATCTCAAACTATTTTCTTGTGGTGAGGGTTGCAATTAAATGTTAAAATCAACACCATTATCTTTTTACAGATAACACAAGTGTGTGTGTGTGTGTGTGTGTGTGTGTGTGTGTGTCCCTCTACCTCTATTATGGATCAAATATATTTTACACCTCCAACTCATAACACTCTAAGTAACATGTCACAAATTCTCCTTAAATACAATTAAGCTGAGGAGGAAGGTTATACAGATGAGGTCTATGGCTTGCTATTTATGTACTGGTTAAAATAAATTAGTAAACAAATTAATAAGGCTGCTGTAAAAGAAAGGCATATTCTTATGAAGTATTTAATAAGCACCAAATATGCATAAATATTTAGTTTGCTACAGAAAAAAAAAACTTGATGGTGTAGCTGCAATTGTGTTCATTGATGGATGAGGGGACACTAAGTAAAATGTGTGTCATAGCATATATATCTCAGTCTTTAAAAGGAATAGAAGCTCGCACTAAGTAAAATCTTGATGAAAAAATGGAAGGTATGGTACTGTGTGAAGGAAACAAGTCTTAGGACAAATATTGCATGCTTCCACTTACATGGAAACTCTAATACGTTACAGAAGCAGGGAATAGACGAGAAAAAAAAAGCAAAAGGTCTGTAGTAACACCAATTTTGGGTCAATCAGCTTTACAATCCATTATTTCTCACCCAGCGAGGTTCTAATATTGGACACATCTGCAAACATTTTGCTATAGGAGACAGTGGATTTTTTATATTAAAAGACAATACATGTTGTGATCCCAGGTCATTAAAGCATGGAACAGTTTCATGAAGATGGAGTCCACAGAACTTGAAGTTTCATTTATTTTGCTTTGTTAAAGGCCACTTCTTTCTTTAGGTAGCCGTTTGCATGTGCACTGCAGTTTGTTTATTCAGTTTTCAAATTGCTGTCTGTGATTTTATACCAGCTTAATTATTGACTGTAGGGATATTTTTGAAAGATTTTATTTTTTCAGCAAAATGTTATTCATGTGCATGGAGACTATTTAAAGTTAGACAAACATGTTTACTGAATAAGATGGAAAAGTAGGAGAAAACATCGTTTTAGCTTATTCTTGACAACTTAATAGTTTAAGCATGAAGCATAACAAAATACTTTATGAAGTAGTCCTTATTTCTTTCTTCCACATGAATTGCAGCCATGCTTCCAACTTCTAGGCAGTAAGAGAATCACCCACAGATGACATGATGATTTTAGGCCCTTCTCCACCACCGTCACCACCACCACCATCATCATCATCATCATTATCATCATTTTTTTTTAATTTATAAAAAGGAAACACTGACAAACCATAGGATAAGAGGGGTACAAGTCCACACAATTCCTGCCACCAGAACTCCGTATCCCCTCCCCTCCCCTGATAGCTTCCCTATTCTTTATCCCTTTGGGAGTATGGACTCAGGGTCATTATGGGATACAGAAGGTGGAAGGTCTGGCTTCTGTAATTGCTTCCCCACTGAACATGGGCATTGGCAGGTCAATCCATACTCCCAGCCTGCCTCTCTTTTTTTCCTAGTGGGGCAGGGCTCTGGGGAAATGGGGCTCTGGGGCACACTGGTAGGGTCATCTACTCAGGGAAGTCTTGTTGGCATCATGTTTGCATCTAGAACCTAGTGGCTGAAAAAAGAGTTAACATATAAAGCTGAACAAATTGTTGACTAATCATGAACCTAAAGGCTAGAATATTGCAGATGAAGATTTGAGTTCTTCATTTTGAAGATAGCTAGTAGACTTATTTTAGTTCTATTCCAAAGAGCCCATGACTATACTAGTTTTTTCCTGAGCCTAAAATCTGACATGCAGGTGGACCCAAGTTATTGTCTGGGGTTATGATGTCATGGCAGGGAAAAGGGCTAGAAAGCTGCATCAGGCAAGAGAGTAGCTCCCTAATATGGGCAAGGCATATAAAGATTGTTGACTGTAGATCCCATCACTTCAATCTGATCTGGGGCCCACATTCAGCTTAGTAGCCTATGTGACCTCTGCATCCCTGTGGGTCTGAGCTCACATTCTGTGGTCATGAGTAGGAACATTCCAAACTGCCCCAGTTTCAGGACCCATCTTCCTCTGGTGGTAGATAGACTATGTTATTCAGCATCCCTTCAGAGGATGGAACATTCTCTACTATTGTTGATCCACATTGAGGGCAAGGTCCCATGGGGGCCCACAAAGGGGTCTGTTGTGTTTTTCCTGAGGGAGATGACTAGTGACAATGGAGAGAGGGATCTATGTGAGGTCTAGGCCCATCATGTCTGTTTGGGAATCTCATGACTCCCCTACTAGGGCTGCAGTTGATGAGGTGGCCTAATGGTGACTCAAGAGTCATCCTTAAAGAATGCCAGTCTCTTGCCCTTATTCAGCTTTTGTAGTCCTTATTTTGTCTGACAAGGTGAGCTTTGGAGTGATTGAGGGAAGTGTAATTGCAAGTAGATGAGGAGGGTATCCAGGTCTAAGTAGAAACTATTTCATTAGGAACATTATGGTGTCTTTTAGGTCTTTCTACTTGCTTGCTACATTTATTGACTCACTGCAGACTATTGTGCACTTTTGTTTTCAGATATATATTTTCCCTAATTTGTGGATACATGTGTACATTTGCCTTTCTCATGGGATCTGGTCTATATCTAGGTTTTGAGGCTTTGTGATTAAGTGGACCACTAGAAATGGATCTAGAGAATCCTATGATAAAGGCAAGGTCTCATCCGACTAATGAGGCTGAAGGGTTGACATTTCGTTATTATTATTATTATTATCACTATTACTATTTTATTGCGTCCTGGGTTATCACTGGAGCTTCATTGATAGCACTATAAATCTACTGCTCCTGGCAGCCATATTTTCTTTCTTTCTTTCTTTTTTTAATATAGGACAGAGGACAGGGAAATAGAGAGAAGGAGATAAAGATACCTGCAGATCTGTTTCACCATTCATGAAGCCAATTTCCTGCAGGTGGGGAGCAGGGCCTTGAATCCTGGTCCTTGTGTTTGATAATATGTGTGCTTAACTGGTACACCATCTCCCAGTCCCCTTTCTCCATTATAAACAGAGATCCAAGTGGCAACTTCCAAGAATTCAAATAGCTCTCTATTCACAGCCTTCCCTAACATATCTATTTAAAACTAGATGTGAGAAATAATACATTAGGAAAAGGTTTGGGTTTGTAGAAGTAACACTTTTGTTCCCCCCCTTTTCTTAGCTGAAGTGGATTTATTTTTTTCACCAGAGTTATGTCTGGAGCTCAGTTCCTGAATGTTAACTCCATTACTTCTAGTGACTTTTTTTGTTGCTATTTGTTATTTTTTTGAAGCTTCCTGTCTGCATGTGGGGGTAGTGGGGGCTACAACCCCCTTGCACAGTAATGTATGTGTTCTACAGGGCCCAGCACCATGAACTTGATATTAATAAGCCGTTATACACATTTGTACGCTGATTGTGGACTCTACCTTGTTGCCTGCTATTGGATCTAAGTCCTGCCTTGTTATGCAGAAGAGAAAGAAGCTATAGATGATATTGAAGACACCATTCACAAGCTTCTCTTTTAGTCAATAAAAGTGAAAAGCTGCCAGAGTCAGGTGTGCTGACAGGTCTGTAGGTCTGTGTGTGTGTGCTCTGTAAGCATCCTTCTAGGTCAGCAGTGTCACATCATCTGAAACCCAGAGAGGAAGCTTGATTGCCTGCACACACTAGTGTGTGTATGTATGTGTGTGTGTGTACACGTTAGTCTTAATAATTGTCATGTGAAAGGTATTGCAATAGCATCTTATACTGATTTTTTTTTTTCCTATTTAAAGCTCTTCTAAGAGCCTGCGCTGATGGAGGTGCCAACCATCTCTATGATGTCACGGAAGGCGAGAGGGACAGGTATGCATTCTTTAGTCCCTGTGTGTCTGTGACACCAGCAGTTCTACTCTATACTTTGCTTTATTCTCTTCTGAATAAACAGTCACTGCTGTTTCTCTTTCAAATGCAGTGGTTAAGCTGCTTAGATGTGCTGTCTTGTTGCTTTGCTTTGAATGGTAACTAACTCTTAGGAGAACTAGGCAATGATTTTTTTTTTAAAAAATAACCCCATTATACCATTTCAAAAACTTCATTATGTTGAATTATCAAATACAGGAATTTGTGAGGACTTCGAACATCAACAAAAGTAAAACTTCAAACAGCAACTTGACCTGCTATTCAGACAGTTCAAATTTATAATAGCTGATCTCTTTTTCATGAAATATATTTCTGTTTTTGAGGATAAATGATTTTTTTTTGTAGCTTTGTCTGGAGGAAAGCCCTGTACAACTTACTTTAACTTGGTTACTTCTCAGCTGTATATACATATGTAGTTTAGGAGATAAATAATGTCTTCATGATTTGTTGTCTGAGCTTTTGAACCTTCCTGATCTTTGTCAGGGAAACAATTTGAACATAAGAAAACAGTTTGATGAAAGCAAATATTCAATCTAGCTCATTGTCCACATGTTATAATTCAGCTTCTTGCAAACCCAGAAATTTATAGTCTAGCTACAAAAAGACTAGCTATGAAATATAATTCCATATCTATCATATGGATTATGGAATGCATTGAAATGCTTATTTTGAGAGAGTACTGAAAATAAGACTAAGTAGTGTAGTACAACATAGATGTGAATTAAAGATACACATTTTGAAGTGATGTTCTTTTCTCTATAAGAATTTCTTGTGGTCCTGGAGGTGACACAGTGGATAAAGCATTGGATTCCAACCATGAGGTCCAGAGTTCAATCCTTGACAGCACATGTATCAGAGTGATGTCTTATTTCCAGTACTCTCTCAAAATAATCATGTCAATGCATTCCATAATCCATATGATAGATATGGAATTATACTTCATAGCTAGTCTTTTTGTAGCTAGACTATAAATTTCTGGGTTTGTAAGAAGCTGAATTATAACATGTGGACAATGAGCTAGATTGAATATTTGCTTTCATCAAATATTTCTTTCTCTCCATAGATCTCTCTCATGAAAAAAAAACACCACAAAAAGCAATTTAAAAAAAAGAATTTCTTGAACCTCAGCTCTCTAGTATTGGAGCTACTTTGTAAAAGCAGCTGGTTTGGTTTTGAGAAAAGCACAGTCCCTCTGAGACTAAACCTACTAAATTCTGGAGACCCAATGCACTGTCTGTGTGTAAGGTCATGATGTAGTTTGCAAAGAATTTAAATTCTTTTTTTTAATATTTATTTATTTTCCCTTTTGTTGCCCTTGTTGTTTAACATTGTTGTAGTTATTGATGTCATTGTTCTTGAATAGGACAGAGAGAAATGGAGAGAGGGGGAGAGAAAGACACACACACCTGCAGACCTACTTCAACGCTTGTGAAGCGACTCCCCTGCAGGTGAGGAGCCAGGGGCTCCAAGTGGGATCCTTAAGCAGGTCCTTGTGCTTTATGCCACGTGCGCTTAACCCGCTGTGCCACTGCCCGACTCCCGAGTTTAAATTCGTAATGTATTGCCTTCTTTATTATTTATTTTTTTATCTTTGTGGATTCCTCTGGTGGTATTCTACAAGGCTTGGCATGGAGGTGTGTAAAAAAAATACTAAAGTAGTTCTTATTTAAAAAGTTATCTGGTTGATTTAGTCCATAGAAGAACGTAATGTTCAGAAAGTCAGGCCGTATACTACGTAAAAAGGGCACCATGTATTCCATAACTGTAGCCAGCTTGCTTGACGGCAACAGTCTGATAGAATGCCACTTCTGTAATAGCAGGTATAGGTCTGCACGTAATAATGCGGAGCAGAGTTACAAAATTACATTCACTCTTCCTTGAGCATCTAGAGTATTTATGGGGAATAATAATTCTATACTGATCTTTTTTACACTTGAGAGCAAAACAGATTTATCAGACTTGGGAAGTGGGGACCATTATTTCTGCCCATTATTTTAGAATAATCATTTGTATTATTCATTATTTCTCATTTTAAATGACTTTTAAATTTTTTAAAAGGTATTTTTTATATTTATTATATTTTCCTTTTTTTTTTTTTTTACCAGAGCACTGCTCACCTCTGGCTTATGGTGGTGTGGGGGATTGAATCTGGGACTTGAGAGCCTCAGGCATGAAAATCTCTTTTGGTGGTGTGGGGGATTGAATCTGGGACTTGAGAGCCTCAGGCATGAAAATCTCTTTTGCATAACCATTATGCTATACCCCCACCCTTATTTTCCTTTTTGTTGCCCTTGTCTTTTCATTGTTGTTGTTATTGATGTCTTTGTTGTTAGACAGAACAGAGAGAAATGGAGAGAGGAGGGGAAGACAGAGGGGGAGAGAAAGATAGACACCTGCAGAACGGCTTCACCACCTGTGAAGTGACTTTCCTGCCGGTGGGGAGCCAGTATCTCCATCCGGGACCCTTACGCTGGTCCTTGCCCTTTGAGCCACGTGTGCTTAACCTGCTGTGTTACCGCCTGACTCCCACCTTTTTTTTTTTCTTCCATTATGAGAGAACTGCCCAACTATAGTTTATGATAGTATGGGGGATTGAACCTGGGACCTTGGGGCCTTGGACATGAGACTGTCTTTGTATAACCATTATACTATTTCCCTTCTCCCCCTTTCTCTCTCTCTGTCTTTTTATTGTCGTCACTGGAGATTCACTGATCTGGTCTACCTTTTTTTCAGCTAAAGAGAGAGGCAGAAAGATAAAGGGAGAGAGGGGGTCCCAAAGTATTACCCAATAAAATGACAGCAGCACTCAAACCTGGGTGGGTGCCTAACTGAACGTACCTTGCTGGCCCTCATTTCTAGTATTTCTTAACACATTTATAAGTAATATTATGGAACCATGAGAAGGAGATTTATATGATTTTTCTAAGAAACATCTGTCTGTATGTGGAGATGTTTCATAAGAAAAAAAAATCTTTTATGCTGTGTTTTCTTTATTAGATTGTCTAACCAGAATTCCATGGCACATAGTATTGAAAGAATTCAAATGTTTTAGCCATACATTTCCTGCACACTGTTTTTGTGAAGTAACTCATTCATTTAAACATTTGAACACTACTCCATTATGTCACTCCATGATAAATTTAATCATCCCAATTTTGAATGACATTGGTTTTCTAGTTGTAATAATATGTTTGCAGTGACTCTAATGATACAAAATCACAAATGAAAGAGGGATACTTGCTTGGGTAAAAGTCCGAGCCCTTAACAGTGAGATAACTGTAGCTGACAGGCTCACTTGAGCACAAAAATCCTTGGATTAAATCTCATTACAATCAAACTCTAATCAGTCAAATTAATTGGATACAGGTGAGTAAACATCATTCCTGTTGACCTTATTTATTTATTTATTTATTTATTTTAGTGGAAGGGCTTCTCAGTGAAAAAAGACATATAATCCATGAGTTTTAGAAAGCTATGTTCGATTTGTAGATGATTCCCTGTCTTCTTCCTATTTGTTTATATATTGAGATTTGTCTCTACAATCTAGCACCTTATAATTAACAACTACAACAAAAGCTACATGTACTGAAGGCCAATCCTAGTTAAAGACGTTACATTTAGGGAGTTGGTGGTAACGCAGCAGGTTAAGTGTGTATGGCGCGAAGCCCAAGGACCTGTTTCAGGATCCCAGTTGGAACCACCTGCAGGGGAGTCACTTCACAGGCGGTGAAGCAGGTCTGCAGGTGTCTGTCTTTCTCTCCCCCCTCTGTCTTCCTCTCCTCTCTCCATTTCTCTCTGTCCTATCCAACAGCGATGACATCAACAACAGTAATAACTACATTAATAAAACAACAAGGGCAACAAAAGGGAAAATAAATAAATAAAAAGACATTACATTTGAAATGAAAGGGAAGAAGACTACCATAGATGTGACCGAGCAGTAAAGTTTCAAAGGGCTAGAATGCAGGTGTTAATCAGTGGAGACTTAGGTTGAATCCTCTTCTGAATACGTTTCACCCCCCTGTCATCTTCTGCAAATGTGTGTTCGTCTTTGTCTCAGCTCTCCAAGTAGCTGCTATCAGTTTTTCATTCGATCTTACTATTATTTTTGTTGTACAACTATTGTTCCAGGCCATTTTTAAAATTCTCTATTATATACGTGGGGAGAGAGACATAGAGGAAGGAGAAAGGGAGGTGGGGAGAGACACATTACATCACAGCGCCACCATTCACAGGGTACTCCTTCTCTCCCCTGCCCTGTCCATGGTGGTACTTAAAGCTTAAAGCAGAATCCTGCTTGTGATAAAGTATATGGTGAGTCAAAGGGGGGAAAAAAAAAGAAAGAAAATGAGTGTTTTCTCTTATTTCTTCCTAAACTAGAAAGAATTGCCCTGTGTTGACCTATGGGTTATGCTCTCTGGGACTTGAGACGAAGGACTAATTCACTTGCTCATGTGAATGCTACCTCCATGAGTGTAGACCACCTCAAGCCTAGAAAACCAGAGGGGGAGATCAGACACTGAATAAAGATCCACTCAGTTCCTGGCACTGCCACATGCTGGCATAGTGCAGTGCTGTGGTGTCTTCCTCTGATAAACACAAATACGTAAATATGAACAGTATAATAAATATTGGTTCATACTGAGATATTTGATTATAGACATTTCGTTTCCTTTTCCCTTAGGGTTTTGAGTGACTGTTATTGGTCACCCTTTATTTTAGAATAAGGGCCTCAGCTGTGCTCAGGGAGCTGATAGACTCTGGTTAAGGTGTGCTCTTGGTTTGTATGTAAACGACTTTCCTAATCACTCAGTTAGAAAAGTAGAATGACCACCACCAGTGATAACTTGAACTTTTTTTTTTTTTTTCGCTTCCATGGTTATGGCTGGGGCTTGGTGCCTGCACTCTGAATCTACCACCACCTGGCCCCCAATAATATATTTAAATAAAAATATATTTATAAATTCTATTTCTTAGAAAATTAAGATAAGCTGACACTACCACCCCCTCCCCCCCCCCAAAAAAAGTGAGAGAGAGCAGGCAGATTTGGAAAGAGACAGAATCTCTCTAGAATGAGAATGTATCCTTGTAATAATTTCACTGAATTGCTTTCTCTCATTGGACACTGTGAGAGTTATTGTGGATTTGTAAATAAAGCAGAGACTAGCAACTTGCACTATAGTTGAATGAGTGATAATGCCCCTTATCTTCCGTCACTGTACCCTTCCTTATAATTTCATTTGCTCAGAAACCCCACTTTTTTTTTCCCCCTAAACTTCAGTTTCTACACACCAGTAGAAAATAGAAAATGTTGCATTGTTTGATACACTACAGAAGACGTTTGACAGTCCAGACATCTGAATTATCTGGTCATCCATTCTGGGAAATCATGACTTATGGACTATATGCAGGTCCTTGGAGCGTCCAATAGACATGCTGACATTTCTTGTGGCAGCCCCATCCATGGGGCCGAGCTCTACTAATATGCCTTCTGCCCCTCTCCTACCACTGGATGGGGCTTGACCTCTCTTACACGGTAATAACGCTTAGGTTATGGTGTTCCCATTTTACTTTGATTTAGAGCTGTGAGGACATATCCTTTACTGAGTTGTAAATTTCTTGTGATCTATGTGTTTTAACTTAGCACAATACTTTGCAGTTATTTACTTTCTCATTTCATCATATGATTTAGATGTGCATAGATGTGTCTCATCTCTTCACTAGGTAGTAAACTCCTTGAAGGCGGCAATCATAAGTAATCTACTGTATATGTCTCATGATACCTAGTACACTAATGAGCTTAAGAATTTGCTAATTTTTTTATTAATAGCTAAGTGGAAATATCACAAAGACTTATTTTTGTTTCTTCCATGGATTTCTTAGATATATATCTGCTACTGGGATTATCTTGATGCTAGAAAAAAAGGAATATAAATGATTTTATAAGTTATTAGTATGCATAAACCAGAAGTATCCTACGTCTAAAGAGATTAGTCGTGTTTTGTCTGTGAGTGTGTGCGGTATATGCCTCACTTCTTTCCTAGAATATGTCCTATTCTAGTTTTGATATGACAAGTCCTTTTCTAGCTATTTCATATCTTTGTTTAGACCGCGACTGACTTTTTTTTATGTTTTGAACTAACACTACATTATAGCATGTAGAGATCTGTGGTCTATATCATCTATATATCTGCATATACTACATTAGTTTATCACTGAAATTCTTCTTCCAATGAGTGTTTTGTCATGAGACTAGTATCCTTGTCACTAAATCCATTGGTTTTTTTTTTAGAATAATATGAATGCCAGTGATAATTTTGATTTTTTAATTACATTTTTTGTAGCACTCATAACTTCTGAAATAGCTACAATAGGGCTATCAAGATAGCCCACAGGGATAGTTGTGTTGTTTAGCCATGTGCCTGATCCAAGTTCTAACCATTCCCCACTGTCGAGTTGAGCTTCACTTATGGGAGACAGACGACCATGGACTCATGACTGGGTTGTATGCAGTATCTTTTTATTCATGTAGAACGCAGCACAATCTAAACCAAGCTATGCTAAAACTAAAACTAATATACTTGCCAAGTAGGGTATAAACAGGATGTGACGTAGAGAGGGTGGAGCGGAAAATGACTGGTGCAAATCAGGGTGTACTACAAGAGCAAAAAGACATCATGAACCAGTGGGGATTAAACCAATGCCATGCAGGCATGCTGGTGCTTAGTTATATAAATAGAATAGTGTTAAGCAGGGGGGATTAAACCAAATGAAACAGAAGGGGTTTTTAGAAGCAGAATTACAAGCATACCAACAGTTCCCCCATTCTTTATAAGTAATAGCCATAGTATCAGGAGTTTGCAAAAGGACTGGCATACAACATGGAGGAACAAAATAGGAGAGCAGCAAGAACCAGTGTGATGCCAAGGAGAGTACTGAGGGGGCGTTTCCTGCCTCAAAGAGCAAGGCCTAGCTGGCAAAAGAGCATTTTTTGCCTCTGGGGGCATCTATTGCCTCTTGGGGCGCTTCATACCTCTGTGGGCATCTCTTGCCTTAAAGGGCGTTTCCTGCCTCTGTGGGCATGACCTAGTAAGGAGGGGGGGTTCCTGCCTCTGGGGACAGAGCCTGCACGTGAGGGTACATGGCCTATAAAGTCCTAAGGCAGCTAGCTGCAGTCAGTCTTTGAGAAACCCAGCAGCGTAAAGGGAAACTGCTGTAAAGTTGTGTAAAGTGTCCAAGAGGTGTACCAGTAAGTCCGATGCAAGTGTCAGTCCAAAGTAGATGACCACGGAAGAAAATGCCAGGGGATGAAACACTGCATGTCTGTCTCGATGGGGAATGTCAGCCACTGGAATTCTGCTTTTCTGTAGAGAGTGAGCTTTGGAGTCTGTGAATCTGTTTCTTCAGGTCGTGCCAGGTCACATCATTGGTTTCCAGGGGTGTGTTGTAGTCATTCCACCTTGTGGGCAATGCCAGAGAACAGGGGTCCAAATGGATTTCCAGGAATTCCATTTGAGTAGATGCTTTTTCATGTGAAGAATTGACAGCTGAAATTCACTTACTTGTCAAACAAAACTTGTAGCAGATCAAGAGTTTACTATAATTGATAACTCCATTATAATTGGAAGTCCTTTCTAGTATGATTTCAAAGTTGTTGCAACAGTTTAAACTCAATAAAATGTGGAAAGGTAAACAGAAGAATCACGGTTAAAAGCCTCAGACATGAGAATAATTAACATAATCATTCTACACTCTGCCCTGCCCATAACTCATACAGTTTTCAGCATTAAACATTTCAGATTTATGTCAAGACTTAAAAAAATAAATCAAAGGAGGAAAAAACAATTTTTTGAATTGTTTCTGGATGTCTCTAGAAATCATGGCTGCATCCAGCATTTTTTTTTTTAAGTCAATGTCAAGCAAAAATTCAGTCATTCATATCACTCTCTTATGAAGTGGATCTCACCATGTAGCATCATGAGTCTCCGGAGGGCGTCCTAGTTCAAAAAGCTCCTCGAAATTCCATTTAGGGTGCTTCTGACTGTTCCTGCAGGATTGCAGGCACCCATTTTTAAAAGTGTCTTGCCATCAAAGAAAGAATCCAGTCAGGAGAGTAGAACTAACCATGTGTCTCCATTCTTGGGGACTGCCAGGGTACTCAAGAATGCTCCTCAAATTAGACTAGTCCTTCTCCATGGGAAACATGCGAGAAGTCCAGAAAGTCCCAGGGGAAATCTCCGTGCATATTCCAAGGTCTACGATCATGGTCATAAAGAACCAAATTGTGGCCCGGAGCAAAATGTATTCCTTTTCCTCAGGAAACATGGGAGAGGGAATCCAGAATGTCCAAGGAGAAATCTCTGTGCATCTCCCAAGCTCTATGATTAGGGTCACAAGAAACCAAAGTTCCTGGTCAGGGAATCAAAGTGTGACCCAGAGCAAAATGTTCCAGAGACAGAGTAACTGTCTCATGATGAAACAGTAGAGGCTCTGGCAAACCTCTTCATAAGTAGAAAGGCAACCCATGGCGGATGGGTAGCCAGGTTTACTTATCTGGGGGATGGGCGGGTTAGGTCCCACGTTGGTGCCGGTCCCTGTTACAGGCGCCATTATGTCGGGCTGAGCTTCACTGATGGGAGACAGATGACCATGCACTCATGGCTGGGTTGTATCTCTTTATTCATGTAGAACGCAGCACAATCTAAACCAAGCTATGCTAAAACTAAAACTAATAAACTTGCCAAGTAGGGTGTAAATAGGATGTGACATAGAGAGAGTGGAGCGAAAAGTGACTGGTGCAAATCAGGGTGTACTACAAGAGCAAAAAGACATCATGAACCAGTGGGGATTAAACCAATGCCATGCAGGCATGCTGGTGCTTAGTTATGTAAATAGAATAGTGTTAAGCAGGGGGGATTAAACCAAATGAAACAGAAGGGGTTTTTAGAAGCAGAATTAGAAGCATACCAACAACCCACCATATTGAAGGAAACTTTGGAGCTATGGTCTCTTACATTCTCTCTGTGTCTCGTGTGTGTATGCATTTGAAACACAGGATGTTACTTTTAGATATTTTTTGCTGGAGTAAATGATAAATATGGTGTCCTAAATATGACATCCACAGAAGATTATTTTATTCATTTATTTTTTTAGTTTTGCTCATCGTGAGCTTTGACTTTTTTAAAAAAATTTTATTTATAAAAAGGAAACATTGACAAAACCATAGGATGAGAGGGATACAACTTCACACAATTCCCATCACCAGACCTCCATATCTCATCCCCAAGCTTCTTTAAAAGAGTAGAAAAAAAAAAAGCTACAGTCATTTATCTGGAACCAGAAACCACCTAGAATTGCCAAAACAATCTTGAGGAAAACAAATAGAAATGGAGGCATCATAGTCCCAGATCTCAAACTATATTATAAGGCCATCGTCATCAAAACAGCCTCATACTGGGACAAAAATAGGCACACACACCAGTGGAACAGAATTGAAAGCCCAGAACTAAACCCCAACACCTATGGACATCTAATCATTGAAAAGGGAGCCTAAAGTATTAAATGGAGGAAGGAGGCTCTCTTCAGTAAGTGGTGCTGGGAAAACTGGGAGGAAGCATGCAGAAGAATGAAACTGAACCACCTTATCTCACCAGAAAGAAAAATCAACTCCAAATGGATCAAGGACCTGGATGTTAGACCAGAATCCATCAAATACTTAGAGGAAAACATTGGTGGAACACTTTCCCACCTAAACCTCAAGGGCATCTTTGATGAAACGAACCCAATAGCAAGGAAGACTAAAGCAAAAACAAGCCAATGGGACTACATCAAATTGAAAAGCTTCTGCACAGCCAAAAAAACTATCACATAAACAATGAGACCCCTCACAGATTATTTCTATAGAAGCATAGTTTTAGTTAAGAGATAAGGGCGTTGCAAAAGATGAATTCATGCAGATGGTCATTTAATGAAAAAGGCTTTATTAGCAGTGTTAGGATGAGGAAAGCTGCTGCTGGTTAATCGAAAAGCAAGGCTCAGTCTTGTTCTTGTTCTCCTTTCCCTCTAACTTCATTCATCTGTTGCAGCTAAGATTCCAGACTCTGACTCTTTACATTCTTGTAGCATTCTCATCGGCAGATCAATACCACTTCTTAGAGTCATCAAGTGGAAATAGATGAGGACTGTTATAACTCTCACATGAACTGAGCTCCAGCTAAACCAATTTGAAAATATAATCTAAATAACAGAATAATGTGCAAGGCTAGCTGTTAAAAATTAGTTTCTGAAGCCTTTGTCAACTTAATTAAAATGGGCATCTAATATGCCCCAGAAAGAATCGACCGGTCTTCTGCCTACATATTTGTAATTTTGAACAATCTTATTCTTTCAGTCGCTTACTTTGTTAGTAGCAACAGCTTCCAGGATGCAAATCCTATAGTGAGAGAGCATGCAAGGACTTTTAGTTAGGTCAGTATGCAAAATCTGAGTTTGCCACTTTATTATTATGAGACACCTGATAGCAATCATATCTTCATATCTGGGATTTCAAGGGAAGACAGCTATATCTTCTGGAGTATTGAGAGAATTCTTGATGGAGAAAAACACTATTTGGTATGGTTATAAAACAGTTGTTGCCATTTAGAGCATGGAGGTTTGACCCTTCAAATAATACTATAAAATAAATATTGCATTTGATGTGGCTTGAGACTATAGCTACACATATGCTTGCCACAGTTTATACTCTTTATAGTAATTTATGAATTCACAAGTTGTAAGTCCTCTCTTTGTTGTTAGAATGTAAGAATATACTGTACGACATTTCCTACTGCTTTCTTTCTTTTTTTTTTTTGAGTGGTCCGATCTTTATTTTTTATTTTTTAATTTTTTTATTTAAGAAAGGATAAATTAACAAAACCATAGGGTAGGAGGAGTACAACCCCACACAATTCCCACTACCCAATCTCCATATCCCATCCCCTCCCCTGATAGCTTTCCCATTCTCTATCCCTCTGGGAGCATGGACCCAGCATCATTGTGGGTTGCAGAAGGTGGAAGGTCTTGCTTCTGTACTTGCTTCCCCACTGAACATGGGCATTGACTGGTCAGTCCATACTCCCAGTCTACCTCTCTCTTTCTCTATTAGGGTGGGTCTCTGGGGACATGGAGCTCCAGGACACATTGGTGGAGTCTTCAGTCCAGGGAAGCCTGGCTGGCATCCTGATGGCATCTGGAACCTGGTGACTGAAAAGAGAGTTAATGTACAAAGCCAAACAAATTGTTGAGCAATCATGGACCCAAAGGTTGGAATAGTGGAGAGGAAGTGTTGGAGCGTACTCACTGCAAACTCTAGTGTACTACTGCTTTCAGGTATATATTTGCCCTAGTTTATGGATACCTGTGAACATATGCTCTATCTCCTGGAACCTGATCTATATCTAGGTTATGGGACTTTGTTAGAAAGTGAACCACCTGGTATGGAATTAGAGAATACTATGAAAGGAAAGGTCTCACCCGAGTAATGAAGCTGAAGGGTAGTCATTCCACACATGAAGTCTCTGGACATAGTCTGAGGTGAAGCATGTTGAGGTGGCAACTCTGTGCCTTTTAAAGGGTGAGTTTAAGCCATTGACATTTATTGATATTATGGATTTAATTTATTGTAGTGCCATTGTTCAAAAAAGATTTTTGTTTGCTCTGATATATTGCAAGTATTATAGTGATGTTCTTGTTTATAAGAGGTCTTTTAGAACCTCTTTCAGGGCCGGTTTGGTGATGGTTGCCTTCTTTAACTGTTTTTTGTCTAAGAAGGTTTTGATCCCTCCATCTAGTTTGAATGAAAGTCTAGCAGGATATCTTATCCTTGGTTGAAACCCTTTTTCATTCAGGGCTCGATAGATATCTTGCCATTCTCTTCTGGCTTTTAGAATTTGAGTGGAGAAGTCTGCAGATAATCTTATGGGTTTTACCCTGTATGTGACTTTTTGTTTCTCTCTTGCAGCCTTTAGGATCCTTTCTTTATCCTTACTTCTGATTGTGACTAGGATGTGTCTTGGTGTCTTCAGGTCTGGGTTGATTCTGTTTGGAACTCTCTGGGCCTCTTGAATTTTGATGTCCTTTCTGTTATTCAGGTCTGGGAAGTTTTCTTCTATTATTTCCTCTAGAATGTTTGCTTCCCCTTCCTCTCTTTCTTCCTCTGGTAGGCCAATTATAGGAATGTTACTTCTTTTGAGATCATCCCATAAGTCTCTGTTGTTTTCAGTGTCTCTCAATCACTTTTTGTGCTCTTTGACCACTTTCTTAGTTTTCTCTAACTCATCCTCTGTCTGACTAATTCTGTTTCTGCTTCTGTTAGTCTGCTTTCGCTTCCCTCAGCTTCTTTCTTCATTACAGCTACTTCAGCTTTCAGTTCTCTAATTGGCTCAAGATAATCAGTATTTTCCTTGGGAGTTTCAACTGTTGTTTCCCTAATACTGCCATTCCTTTCCTCCAATGTTGTTTTCATTTCTGTGATTAATAAGTTTATTATTGCTTGCATGCTTTTCTTATCTATGGTTACTTCTGGCTGATTTGTAGTTTCTTCTGGGCTCTTGTCTTCATTCATTGGAGTAGCAGTTTTATTTGTTTTGGATCTACGCATTTTTTCTTTATTTATGTGTTTCTTATTTTTATGCTCTGTTGTTCCTCAGTTGTTGTGTCTTGAGTACAAGCAACACTGTACTAAATACCTTTATGACAAATGCACTCACCAACCTCAGGAATTACAGTAGCAACTGAAGCAAGTATTCAAGCAGTTTAATCACTACCAGTTAGCCAATGTCTCCAGTCTGTGAAAAAATAGCAACCAAGTCCAAGTGAAGAAGAAAGAGAAAAGAAAGAATAGATAGCAAGAATAGACAGTTATGTAAAACTACTATCCACTGTATATTCTAGGGGTAACAGGAGGATAAAGGGAAGTAGAGCAGAGACACACACATAGAGAGTCCACTCTGAGTCAGATTTCTTCCTCAAAATAATTCACAAATTCATAAAGGCAAAGAAGAAGGAAGAAGTTTATGACAAAAAAAAGAGAGAGAGAAACAAGAGAGAGAAAAGAGAAAAGAAAAAGAGCTGTAATTAAAGAGCAGTGAAAGGAAAGTTTTTTAAAATTGATTATTTTTTATTTTATTATTTTTTTATTTTTGTAATTAGCTAGGAGGAGGAAGAGGGGGAGAGTCTATAGAGGAGGTAGAAGTAACGAGAGAAATTCCTCTCACAATACATAAGATGCCCACTACCCTAGCAATGGAAGATACCCTAAGAGTTAATTCTAATCAACCTAAAGGGGGGGGGGAGATATATGCCTTTATATAATATTAATAATAAAACAGAGCAGGGTAAAAAAAACCCTGTCCCAGTTTACCTCAAGCCTCCTGAGTAGAGACAGCTGATTTTTAAGAAAGAAAAGAAAAAAAAAAACCCTCAGGACTAGACAAGGATATCAGGAATAGACAGTTTTGCAAATCTACTATCCACTGTATTCTAGGGGTAGCTAGAGAAGGAAGGGAAGTTGAGCAGTGATACACGCAGAGAGAGTCCACTCTGAGTTAGATTTCTTCCCCAAAATAATTCCCAAACATGTATCAGTGAATTCAGAAAGATAAAGGATTAAGGAAGAAATGATGACAAGAATGAGAAAAAAAGAAAGAGATAAAAAAGAAAAAGATAAGAAAAAGAACAGTGAAAGGAAAGAGTTTTTTATTTATTTATTTTTTATTATTTAATTAGCTATGCAGGGGGGAGGGAGAGTTTTTTATTCATTTATTTTTTATTATTTAATTAGCTATGCGGGGGAGGGAGGGAGGGGAGCTGCCTGAGCAGAGGCAGCTGGGTGGCTACTTAGAAAGAAAAAAGGCCAAAGGTTTCAGAAGGGAATAGACTTAGAATGAATGACACCCCCTGGTGGGACAGGAATCTTGGTAAAGAAAGAAGCTCAGCAGGGGAGCCTGCTAGGAACTCTTCCCCAGGGACTGGTTATGGGGTGGGGAAGGAGGAGGGGGTGCGCTTTGGAACAATAATTTAAAAGAAAATTTTTTTTCCCTTTCTTTTTGCTCTATTTTTTAACCCAAGTTAAGTTATAGTCACCTCCTTGGTGTCACCGCTAGGACCCCTTATTGACTGGCCTACTAAAGGCAGAAAATCCTACCATTTCCCTTCGATGTGGTCGGAGCTCAAGCCACCAGCAGCTTCTCAGTCCGCCATCTTCTGGGAATCTCCTCTTCCTACATCTTTCTTACAATCAGCTTATTCATCTATCATTTCCTAAGTGAATTTTATTTATTTTAATCATTCTCGTCAATTTTAATGAGCACTATGATGACCCACCACCACAACCAAGACTATATAGTAAGGCCACCATCCTCAAAAACCATTCCTTTTGCTGTCAATTCCTTTATTCGCACCCAGGTTCCGATTACCTTCTAGATGTCAATGAATCATATGGGTCGTGATCTAATTTTTTCTACTTATCAGATGTGAAGATTCAACTATGTTGTGGTAGTATCAGAAGCTTGTCATTTTTTTTTTTTTTAATTAACCACCGAGTGATATTCTCTCTTTGGGGGCACTGAAATTCTGTTTGTTGATAGAAAGTAGTTGACTGGTCTTCTTATTTTTTTTTATCATCATCAAATGCAGTTTATTGACATAGTCATCTCTGAGTTCACAGTGAAGAGCTTACCCTTCCCCCCAAGGTTATCATTAAGGTTAGCTGCCTATACTGTGACTCCACGATTTTCAGTGGCCTTTTAATATTTTTCCCTTTTTCGTTCTTTTCTGATAGGAATAGAGATAAATAGAGAAAGAGAAGGGGGAGGAGAGAGAGAGGAGGAGGAGAAGAGGAGAGACACCTGTAGCATTGTTCCACAGCTCATGAAGCTTCTCCCCAACAGGAGGTAGACCAGGGGATCAAGCCAGGGTTCTTGTGCTTGGTACTGAGCAGACCTGATGCTCAGTGCTTACACTTTAGAAAATAATATGTCATTATTGTACTCTTGAGGTGGTGCAGTGGATAAGGCATTGGACTATCAAGCATGAGGTCATGAGTTTAATCCCTGGCAATATATATACCAGAGTGATGTCTGGTTCTTTCTCTTTCTCCTCCTATTTTTCTTATTAATAAATAAGTAAAATATTTGCTTTTAAGACTTTACTTATTTATGAGAAATATAGGAGAGAGAAAGAAGCAGACATCACTCTGGCACATGTGCTGCCGGGGATCAAACTCGGGACCTCATGCTTGAGAGTCCAAAGCTTTATCGTTGCGCCACCTCCTGGACCACAATAAATAAAATCTTTTAAAAAAAGAAAAGAATATGTATTGCATAATGCCCAAAACCAATTTATGTATGGGTGTGTGTATTCATAATGTAAACTAGCAAGGGAGACATGAAGAGAAAATAGAGTTATGTAATTCCTACTTGAGATAAGTGTATTAAGTGGTACGATTTTAAGAGATGTTAAGTGAGTTTTTTTTTTTTTTTAATAATTCCATGTACCTTGACTCTAAACGACTGAGGTTAAATGAATGAGAGGGAAGAGTCACTGGGAAAAAAGAAATGTATTTACAAACTTTAGGAAATAGTAGCTCTAAAACTTGTTGACACATATGGACCATCATGAACTCTGCATGCTTCCAGCTTATAGATGTTTCAAGTAAGAAGCATTAGGATAGACTGGTCTGCTTCTTAACTCTTGCCTTTTTGGTTGGATCTATTGGATTTGTTATTACTTCTCCTCCTGCCCAGGTACTTGTTAAGGACTAGTGTTCTTTTTTACTAAATCCTACAACATTTTTACAACAACAAGGGCAATGAAATGGGAAAAATAGCCCCAGGAGCAGTAGATTCATAGTGCAGGCCCAGCAATAACCCTGGAGGCAAATAAAATACAATAAAATAAAGTAATAAAAATGAAATCAGACAAAATTTTCAAAATTGTCAATTTAGTTTGGACATTATAGATATAATAGGTAAAATACATAACTATCAGGTTTGTATTTTCTGTATCTTAATGAACCCTCCCAGCTGATTGTTAAATAGGATTAGATTTTTATGGAATAATACAATAAGTATAAACCTGTGTTTAAAAAGTTGGGCTCAAATGAATATAAGATGTGACCTCAATCATGTTCACTGTTTGTGACAGTTGGTTTCATTCTTCCTGTGACTATAATCTTCCTGGTATTTTAGACGGGTATTTACTTCCTTGACTGGGTTAACAGATTATAGTACAGTTGGTGACATATGGGTACAGCTTCTCATCTCCTTTGTGAGAGAGGTCTGCAAGACACTCTGTCCCATTGTAGATTCTTTCCCAACATCCTATATCAGGGCCATGATATATCACTCCTATATCACCCCTCCTTTTCATCTCATTCCCATTTTGCCCCCAGCGTCCTTTGCATAGGTGAAGTAAGCTATAGGCACTTGGAGGTTCACTTTGTGCTTTGCATTTCTGTCCTTGTTTCCCAAGTTCTCTTTGGATTGATTTTAACCTCTCAAGCATTGCCAATGAGGTTTCAAAGCAATGCAGTTTTAGCGTTCTTAGCCATAATACAGAACGGAAATGTATGCACTTTGCTTAAGGAAGCCCAAAGATCTTTGTTTTAGTTTGATTCTTTATAAGCCTTGCCTTAAGCAGTATTCAGCCATTTGCTTCCACGAGTTTCTACTCCAAAGTATTCACACAATTAAATTGCTAAGCTCAGTAAGCTTGTCAACATTATTGGGTCTTTGAATCAAAATGATGGGAGGTAAACGTGATGAGCACATTTAAAAGAAAAATTTTAAGAGTTGTGGTATTAAAAAGAACCATACAAGCAAACTGTGAGGACATATTTATTTTGAATTATTGATTGAATTAGTTTAATAATATACTTTAGTTTGCTGTTATCAAAGGCTATAAATCAGAGACCTCAGAATTAACCATGCAGAGCCCTGAATCATTTCAGGGTCTTGAAGGGGTGGCAAATGTATATGGAAAGATGCTAGGATTGTCAGATCATGCATGAAGTCAAAATAAATTTTCAGAGGGAGATTGTTTTAAGCAGCAGGAAGTCAGTTTACAACTAAATTTAATCAGAGGCATTGTTCTTTATGGTTATTCTATTTCATAAAGTATGTTCCTGACAAAAACCCTTTTCCCTTTCCTGCACTGTGGAGAGTCTTCAGAAATAAATTGTCTTCAGATAATTTTTTTTTTTTTTTTTTTTTTTAGAGAGAGACTCCAATCATCTTTCAAAAGTTTTGAGTACTGCTATGAACATAGGTATACATAGCTCTCTTCGGTGTAGGTGGTGGTTTTTTTCTTCCCCTTTTGGCTATATCCCCAAGAGAAAATTGACCATGCCATAGACTAGGTCCATTTCTAGTGTTCTAATGATTCTTAAAACTGTCTTCCACAGTGTTTGAACCAATTTACATTCCTACCAGCAATGTCACAGAGTTCTGTCTGATTTTTTTTTTTCATGTACATTAAAGGAAGGCAAACATACATGCTTGAACACACATCTTTAGACACTTTTTTATTGTATTTGTGTTGTTTAAAGTTTGGCTTCACATTGTTGGGCATAGAGCACACAGATACCTCTGGTAGTGAAATGCCACGTCAGTCCTCTAACACGTCGTTTTAGCAAATGCTAAATTTGAATTGTTGACATGCTTGCACCTGAGTCTGTTATCGCCTTCCCCATGTTAGCAGCCAGCATAGTGACTGCTAAAGTAGATTTAAGCAGCAGTAGGTGAGCTAGTACATCTCTTTGGAAAATCTCCAAATGGTGGTTACAACAAACCAAGCTCTGAATTATTACTTGCAATACTGGTTTAGATGAGAGAGTTGTTTAAAACTCGAATTCTTTTATTTGTTTTTAATTTTTTAATTTTTTAATTTTTTCCTCCTCCAGGGTTATTGCTGGGCTCGATGCCTGCACCATGAATCCACCGCTCCTGGAGGCCATTTTTCCCCCTTTTGTTGCCCTTGTTGTAGCCTCGTTGTGGTTATTATTGTTATTGCCCTTGTTGACGCAATTCGTTGTTGGATAAGACAGAGAGAAATGGAGAGAGGAGGGGAAGACAGAGAAGGGGAGAGAAAGATAGACACCTGCAGACCTGCTTCACCGCCTGTGAAGCGATGCCCCTGCAGGTGGGGAGCCGGGGGCTCGAACCCGGATCCTTACGCAGGTCCCTGCGCTTTGCACTGCACCACCACTGCACCACCGCCCGACCCCCTTATTTGTTTTTTTTATTGTATTACCTTTATTTATTGGATCGTGACAGCCAGTATTTGAGAGGGCAGGAGGAGATAGAGAAGGAGAGAGAAAGATACCTGCACCACTCGCAAAGCTTTCCCCCTTCAGGTGGGGACCAGGGGCTGAAATCCATGACATGTGAGCTCAACCAGGTGTGCCATCATCTGGCCACAAAACTTTAATTCCTTGAAGACTTCAGTTTTGCCTTAGTAGCCAGAGAGGTAAATAAGCTAGAGGGTCTCATAAGGAACACTTAGAACCTATCAGCAAATAGTTAGATTCCCACTCTCAGGAAAAATAAAACAGTGCTTATATGTATATTATATGTAAATATAATCACATTAATTCTATATAACATCCGTTACTATGGATATTATTTATCCTAGGATGTAGGAGAAAGCTCGAGAAAATATGGAGGAAGGGCTTTAAGTAATGTTCGAATAGAAAGACAACCTGTGGGAGTCAGGCTGTAGCACAGTGGGTTAAGCGCAGGTGGCGCAAAACACAAGGACTGGCATAAGGATCCCGGTTCAAACCCCGGCTCCCCACCTGCAGGGGAGTCGCTTCACAGGCGGTGAAGCAGGTCTGCAGGTGTCTTTCTCTCCTCCTCTCTGTCTTCCCCTCTTCTCTCCATTTCTCTCTGTCCTATCCAACAACGACAACAACAACAATAATAAAACAACAAGGGCAACAAAAGGGAATAAATAAATAAAATATTTAAAAAAAATAGAAAGACAACCTGTAGCTATCAGAGGAGGGGTTGGTATATGGAGGTCTGGTGGTGGGAATTGTGTGAAGTTGTACCCCTCTTATCCTATGGTTTTGTCAATTTTTCCTTTTTATAAATAATTTTTTTAATTATTTTTTTATTTAAGAAAGGAGACATTAAGAAAACCATAGGATATAAGAGGGATACAGTTCCACACAATTCCCACCACCCGATCTCCATATCCCATCCCCTCCCCTTTCCCATTCTCTATCCCTCTAGGAGCATGGACCCAGGGTCCTTGTGGGGTGCAGAAGGTGGAAGGTCTGGCTTCTGTAATTGCTTCCCCACTGAAAATGGGCATTGATTGGTCGATCCATACTCCCAGTCTGCCTCTCTCTTTCCCTAGTAGGGTGGGTTTCTGGGGAAGTGGAGCTCCAGGACACATTGGCGGGGTTGTCTGTCCAGGGAAGTCTGGTTGGCATCATGCTGACATTTGGAACCTGGTGGCTGAAAAGAGAGTTAACATACAAAGCCAAACAAATTGTGGAACAACCATGGACCTAAAGACTGGAATAGTGCAGATGAGGTGTTAGGTATTTCCCTGCATGCTTTTGTGTACTTCTGCTTTCAGGTATATATTTTTTCCTAGTTTATGGGCACGTGTGAACATATGCTATAACTCAGGGGACCTGGACTATATCTAGGTTTGGGGACTTTATTGGGGAGTGGAAATTTTTTTAAAAAAGAAAAGAAAGACAACCTATATCTGTCAGTGGAGAGGATGGTATACGGAGGTCTGGTGGTGGGAATTGTGCGAAGATGTACCCCTCCTGCTCTATGGTTTTGTCAATGTTTCCTTTTTATAAATAAAAAATTTTCAAAAAAGAAAAGAAAGACAACCTGTGTAATGAAACATCAAAACTATTAAAAAGGCTATTTATTCTCTAAACCCTATGGTTTATAACAGGAATTCATACATGTGTTAAATGAATTTCTGTTTTACTCTGGGAGAAGAAAATGGTATATTCTCCTATCAAATTTATATCAGTGAACTCTGTTTTTGAATTTGGATGTTAACTTTTATCCATTTCTTCTGAATTCCATAGAAAGTATTGGACTTTGGAAGGTACTGGACTCTCCATGGAAGGTATTGGGAAAGAAGCCATTTGGTGTTCTGAGTACCTTGAAGGGGGTCTGAATATTAAGGATATGATAGTCAGGACTACAGATGCCATGAAGGGAGAAAGACACTGAGGTCATAGCACTCTTCAAATGACTATTTCAAAACTACTTGTCCCATCTAATGATGCTCTCCTACTCTGTCAAATCTTACTTTTTAAAAAGCCACTGATCTTTCTAATAATGCCAAAGGAACGGTTTTAGTGTCAAATGAAGACACTGGATTGAGAACACTTTTTTTTTTAACAATAAACCACAACTCTTGGACCAATTGAGAACACTTTTTTTTTTAATTGATTTAATAATGATCTACAAGACCATAGGATAAGAGGGGTACAATTCCACACAATTCCCACTACCAGAGTTCGGTATCAAATGCTGTCCATTGGAAGTTTTCCTGGAAGAACACTAATTTTGAATCATTAATTTAAAAAAAAAAACAACTTTTCAGACTCACTGAGTGGTGGCATACCCAATAGAGCACACAGGTTATAATAAGCAAGGACTCCCCACCTGCAAGGGAACCATCACAAGTAGTGAAACTGTGCTTCAGTTGTCTCTCTTTCCCCCTGTCTGCCTTTCCCTTTCTTCTTAATTTCTCTTTTTCTTTCTCCAGTGAAACGTTTTTTAAAAAAAGTTTTATTAAGGACCAAGTGATGTTGCAAACAGTTACGCATATATGTCACTATGCTCAGGTACACAAGTTCAAATCTCCAGTCCCCTCCTTCACTAGGAAGCTTTGTAAATATTGAAACAATGCTATAAATGTGTCTCTTCCTCCCTAACTCCCCTTCCTCTCTCAACTTCTCTCCTATCAAAAAAAATATGAATACTTATTTTTAAAAAAAATTTATTCAGTTAAAGAAAGTCTTCTTTTATAAACTTCATTTATAAATACTCCCTTGCTTTCCTTTGAATGTTATAACCCTTTCAGATCAGCTCAAGTGTTTTGATTTTCCAGAAATATTTTTAAACCTTATTCATTTAAAACTTACTGATTTTTATGCATAAGAATGAGTGGAGGAAGCAAGAAAGAGACCTGATCATTGATCAACTCAGGTACAGGAGATGCCAGAAATTGAAGCTGTGGTTTCTGTGGCCTCATGCTCTGTAAATATACTTCCATGATTATCTCCTAGGACTCTCTCTAGTAGGGGAGAAATAATGAGAGAGGGATAGGGGGAGAGAGAGAGCGAGAGGAGGAAAAAAGAGACAGAAAAAGTGTGTGAGTGTGTGTGTGTGTGTGTGAGTGTGTGTGTGTGAGTGTGTGTGTGTGTATGTGAGTGTGTGTGTGTATGTGAGTGTGTGTGTGTCTGAGTGTGTGTGTGTGTGTGAGTGTGTGTGTGTGAGTGTGTGTGTATGTGAGTGTGTTTGTGTGTGTGAGTGAGTGTGTGTGTGTGTGTGTGTTTGTGTGTGTGTCTTCGGAACCAACCTTGTGCCTTAGCTATATGCATTGCCAATGAGTACCCTCTCCTACCATCATTGTTGCCAGATTGGTAACATTGCTCATCTCACCATGATAGGTGTCTACAAATCCTTAACTGAGGTCCTTTTCAGTCCTCATGTACTATTTCCTGCCATTCCACATTATACTGAATTTTTGGAATGGTGCTTCTGCTAAGTTGGGAAACTCCTTTGTTCTGGTTTCATTTTTTATGATAACCTTAGCACTCAGGACTAGGTTTGACAAGTAATTGATGGTGACTATTAGCTGAAAACTATGGTGCCTTTTAGATAGTTCTCCCTGATAATATTAAGGGCTTGCCCAGCAGTAAGCCAACACAAGGTCAGCTAGAGTTCTTTATTTTTTTTTCTTATATTTTGGTTTTATTTTATTTATTGTTTCCCTTTTGTTGCCCTTGTTGTTTTATTGTTATTGATGTCATTGTTGTTGGATAGGACAGAGAGAAATGGGGGGGGGAGACAGAGGGAGGAGAGAAAGATAGACACCAGCAGACCTGCCTCATCGCCTGTGAAGCAACTCCCCTGCAAGTGGGGAGCTGGGGCTCGAACCAGGATCCTTACGCCAGTCCCTGCACTTTGCGCCATCTGCGCTTAAACCTCTGTGCTACCGCCCGACTCCCACTAGAGTTCTTTATCAGGATTGTGTTCCTCTTTCTTACATTGTGACTCTATTTTTCCATTTGGGTGTTTATCTGGGATATATATATTTCCCTTTTGTTGCCCTTGTTGTTTTTTATTGTTGTTGTAGTTATTGTTGTTGTCGTTGTTGGATAGGACAGAGATAAAGGGAGAGAGGAAGGAGAAGACAAGAGGGGGAAGAGAAAGATAGACACCTGCAGACCTGCTTCACTGCCTGTGAGCCAACTCCCCTGCAGGTGGGGAGCCAGGGGCTCGAACCTGGCTCCTTACGCTGGTCCTTGAGCTTTGTGCCACATGCGCTTAATCCACTGTCCTACTGCGGGACTCCCTGGGATATTCTCTTATCCATTACTTCTTGTCCCAGTCTTTATTAGAGCACAACAAAGCCATCATTTTGTGTGTTCCATCAGATGACAAACCTCAGGGAAGGCATGCATTGCCTCTTTTTCACTGTCTTATTTCCAGCAACTTATTTACTATGGGCTTAATAGCTATTAAAGAATGATTACACATGCTTTGGCATAAAACATTAATATATTATAACTTTATAATGCAAGCATAAGAGCTTATTTGACCCAGAAAAGTAATTCGAAAAATTATTAGAATCAGACTGATAGTATTAACCTTTAGCGCTGCTAACAACTGCTTATTTGATATTTATTTATTTATTTATTTATTTTGCATCACTTTGGATTCTTGCTATTAAAGAACTGAAAAAATAATTCATGATCAACTTAAACAGCAACAACAGAAGTCTTTTAGAAATTTTATACTTAACAGAATAAGTGGAGAGACAGAGAACATTCAGGAAACCAGAGGCAATAGCTCCAACTGTGTTTGATGACCAATCAGAGTTCGAGCTCAGTCTTCCATTAACAGCAGTGGACTCTTGCTTGAGTAAAAACTCTGAGGGTCAAAGCATCCAAAGTTAAAAACAAGCAAATAAACAACAAACAAACAAATTGGGGGCTGGACGGTAGCACACCAGGTTAAGCACACATGGGGCAAAGCAGGACAGAGTAATGATCCCAGTTTGAGCCCCTGGCTCCCCACTTTCTGGGGGTCACTTCACAGGCTGTCTGCACCATGAATCCACTGCTCCTGGAGGCTATTTTCTCCCCTTTTTGTTGACCTTATTGTTTTATCCTTGTTGTTGTTATTATTGTTGTTATTGATGCCATTGTTGTTGGATAAGACATAGAGAAATGGAGAGAGGAGGGGAAGACAGAGAAGGAGGAGAGAAAGACAGACACCTGCAGACCTGCTTCACCGCCTGTGAAGAGACTCCCTGCAGGTGGGGAGCCGGGGGCTCCAACCTGGATCCTTGAGCGGGTCCTTGCACTTTGCACTATGTGCGTTTAACCTGCTGCGCTACCGCCGGTTGTTTTTTAATTTTTATTAGTGACTTAATATTTATTTACAATATTGTAAGATAACAGGGGTGTAATTCCACAATTACATTCCTTTTCCATCAACAGAGTCCAGCATCCCCATTCCCTCCACTGGAACTACAGTAGTTCTCCCAGGATAACAGATATGAGCTAGCTATCGTGTGTGTGTGTGTGTGTGTGTGTGTGTGTGTGTGTGTGTGCCTTCTTGTTTATTCTGTGTCACAACTACTACTTCCAATTTTCCTTTTCTTTTATTTCTTATGTTTTTTTTTTTCCTCTCCTCTCTCTGTGTTTTGGTGGAATTGGAGTTCAGAGCCCTTTGGTCATCTTCCCCTAACATGTACCACTCTGGGAGTATGGGTCAAAATTCTTTATGGGGTGCAGAAGGTGGGAGTTCTGGCTTCTGTAATTGCTTCTCTTCTGGATATGGGTGTTGGCAGGTGGATCCACACCCCCAGCCTGTTGCTCTCTTTCCCTAGTGGGGCAGGGCTCTGGAGAGGTGAGACTTCAGGACACATTGGTGAGGTCATCTTTCCAGAGAGGTCAGGCAGAAATCTTGATAGCATCACAGTTTTGTGGCTAAACACAGTTAAACATAAAGCCGGACAATAAGTTTAATAAACATGAACCAAAAAGTAGGAGTAGAGCAGATGGGAATTTGGATTTTAGGGTGAAAAGAAGCTGGTAAGTCTATTTTAGGTATGTTCCTAGGGGCCTATGACTTTGGTAATAATTTTTTGCTATTGCTGGATAGCTTACATGGAGGTTGACTAAAAATATTGTCTGAGATGATGGTGTCACAGTTGAGAATAGGACTAGAAAGCTGCATCAGGCAGAGAGTAGCTTCCAAACTTGAAGAAAATACATAAATATAATTAACTGTTTGCTACATCAATCTGACTCAGGGCCCATGTATATTCATATTTAATACAGGAGCCTGCATAACCTCCTAGTCCCTATCAGTCTGAGCTCACAGTCCATGGTCACAGCTAGGAACATTCTAGACTGCACCCATTTCAGGACCAGTTTTCCTTGAATGACAGAGTAGGGTGACCCAGTCTCCCTTCAGAGAGTCGGACAGTCCTTACCATTGCTAACCTTCATAGTTCTCAGAAAGTCTTAGAAACAGTTTGTTTGCTTCTGTTTTTAAAGTAGATATATTAAAATGCTTCCTTAATAATGAATAACAGAGCATTGGCTACATTATCCATGTCCTTATGACAATCAAATAAGGTAATAAATGTTATTTCTAAACAATAATATATAAGAATGTTTCTTTCCTGAATTGAGAGCCCTGTGTAAAGAATACAGTATTGTTATTTAAAAATTTTTTTTTTTACAAAACTTCCTTGATTTGCCTTTTTAAGGTAATATTTCTCTAGGCTCCCACTTTGCTATGGAAACTGCTGAATATCTATGGCTTCAGTGTTGACATGTCGATTCCAGTTCCTTTCCCTGCCCTTTGCCCTCTCCTTCTCCTTCTCTCTTTCCTTCTCCCTCTCTTCTCCCTTTGCCCCTTTCTTTCTGCAGGAGTCAATAGAGAATGATGAAGCCCAGGTGACAACAAGAACAAAAAAAGTATTTTCTTACTTCAGATATTGTTCCTTAAAAAAAAAAGTACATCTGAAGCTTAGATAAGCTCAAATTGCAGCTTTTTTTTCTACTTCATCTTTTACCATAATGCAAAAATCATTTATTTATCTCTAGCGGCCTCTAGTGTGTATTCAATTTTCCCTGGCTCGGCTGTACATTAGTAGCTTATTAGTAACTGAAGAGCAGTTCCCTGCATTAGAAGCAAGAAAAACAGCTATAGTTTCTGTCATCTTAGTATTTTGTCAGTCAGTGTAAAGAACAGTTTTGCATAATCAGGTAGACAGAGGATTCCTATTCCAGATAAATTGTAGTCCTGGTGTAATCCCTCCATGTGTCAGTGTCTTCTATGCTCTTCTGATATATAAGAGAAGGTAATGGTCTCCACTGTTTCCTATAGGTCGGTTTTTGAGATTCTAGCTAGGTGCTGTCGGGCTGCGCCCTGGAGAGATAGAGGAGATCCAGAGCGAAGAGGGAACACAAAGCTTTATTCACAAGGGCACCTCAGAATTGGGTGAGAGCGCAGTGGTTCAGACCACGTGGAGCTAGCAAAAATGGCTGCCTCCGACTACATGCAGCAACCTTCCCTTGCATCTATTCACTGCAGTGAAAAGTGGGCAAGAGAGAGAGAGAGAGATGGAAGTAGGAAGGATTTATGGGACAAAAACCAGGAGTGAGGAGTCGGGACAGGATTGGTTGGGAAAGGCACTCTGAGAATATCATATTAACTCTCATGGGAACTGACAATAACCTGAGGGGACAACATGGTGGCTGTGACTGCATCTGCACAATTTCCCAGCAAGGTGCTCTCTTGACCTCCACAATAATGAAGCAGGCTTTCAAAAAAAGTCTTACAGCCACTCCTTACATGATGGTAGAAGACCTCTTTAATCCATACAACAAAGGAGTATTAACAAAAATATACAGAGAGCTCACCAAAATCAGCAATGGTATGGTTCCGTAGCCCCCATGTCCAGTTGGTCGATTCCAAATTATATTCCTCCATGAGGATAATTTCTGGAACCATCCGTTCCACCCCGGTTCCATGGCTGCCAGTTCTTAGCAACATCACCCCACCAGATATTTGTCGGGATGCAGCATCATCTAAGTTCATTTCCCACGTCTACGCTCGACCGGACCTGCCAATATACGTGGATATCTTCGCCCACCCTGTCCAACACTTGACGTCTCGTCACCCAATCTGGTTCCCTACGCCTACACTGAACTTCTCTGTTCCAGTCTCTTAGAAACAGAGTTGGCAGTCAGCTGAGGTAAAGAACAAACACCTCATCACAGACCCCTGCAAGCGTCAACCCAGCTTTGACCTAGCACGTTATGATTGGGCCCTCCTCAATAGCTATCGAACAGGCCATAGCCGGTGCGCCGCTATGTTCCATCGCTGGGGAGCCAGAGACGACCCGAACTGCCCCTGTGGCTCCAGACAGACTATGACCCACATAGTCAATGACTGCCACCTCTCCAGATTCAAAGGAGGTCTCGAAACTTTACATCAGGCTCAACCTGATGCTGTTGACTGCTACGGAAGAAGGGCAAACGCTAGAAGAAGAAGCAATGGTAAAACAACCTCAGCCAAAAATGGGGAGAGGATATGGACAGAATATTCACCAAAGAAGAGATCCAGTGGGCTAGCAGACATAGGAAGAAATGCTAAAAATCGGTGATTATCAAAGAAATGCAAGTACAACAACAGTGAGATGTCATTTCAGTCCTGTGAGAATGTCATACATTAGAAAGGATAGTAATAACAAGTGTTGGAGAGGCTTCAGGGAAAAGGAACTCTTACACTGCTATTGAGAATGGTAATTAGTCTAATCCCAGTGGAAAGTGACAGGCTATGTGGGGGTGACTCTCTGCCTGGACGTGTACTCTCTGGGTTGGAGAGATTGCGACCAGAGCCAGCCTGGGCTGCTACTCACTCAGCGACTCTAGGGAGATGACTCAGGAACCAAACACATGGTGCGAGGCAATGCAATATCTTTGTTGATCAGTGGGCCAAGGCTTTTAAAAGGCAGACCCGGAAGTGGCAAGTTGGAAATGGAAATCACTAGGAAAGTTGCGGAGAAAGGCAAAGGGGGCTGGGAAGGTTGAAACTTCCTTAGCAACTGTTATGAGGGTTTTAACTAGTAGGATTAATATTATCCTGCAGGCAGGGAGGGTCTCAAGGGTAGAAAGAAGATAGATCAAAGGGATGGAATGGGTGGGGATCTCTCAGGCAAAACAGTGATTATGTAGATAGGCCACAGTATTAGGAATGCAGGGTGCTTTTTGAGGCTCATCACAATTTCCCAACAGAAAACAGTCTGGAGAACTGTCTAAAGACTAGAAATCGACCTACATTATGACCTGGCAGTTCCTGAGGAAACAAACATGCCTATCCAAAGAGATCTGGGCATACCTATGTTCATAACAGCACGATTTGTAATAGCCTAAGTGTGGAAGCAACATAGTTGTCCAAGAATAGATGAATGGCTAAGGATACAATTCAGCTATTAAGAATGATGAAGTCACCTTTTCACTGTCATCTTGGTGGTGTGTGAAAGAATCATGTTAAGTGAGATAAGCCAGAAAGGGAAGGATGAATATGGGATGAATTTAAGAGACAGGAACAGAAATAAGAAACACAAAGTAAAACTTGAGTATACAGCACCAAAGCAAAGGACTCTGGGGAAGGAGGACAGGGACTGGGCTGGGAGGGAGGAGAAGCTTTTGGGTCCTGCTATATGATGATGATGATGGACCAAAGCTGGTGGTGAGAGTGTTTTGCAAACACCTATCATGGTGATATGAGAAATTATATCCATATGCCATCAACTGTACTACAAACTATTAACCTCCCAATTAATTAAAAACAAAGGTAAAAAAAGAAAAGCAGTAAAACATAAAAGTTCATTTTCCATATACATGGAAAAGATGACCAGGTCTAGACAATTAAGCCAAATCATGTGGCAAACATCATAACTAAACTTTTAACATTGTTTAATTTTAAGCAAAATGGAATTCAAGTCATCTCTCTCTGATGTCTATAAAACACTGACTTTATGTTTTAACAGACCATTGTTCATCTCTGGCTTATGATGATGCTAGGGATTTTTTTCTCAGATCCTGTAAGTCCTTTGCTTAACTATTGTGCTATTCTCCCTGGTCCTCATGTAGTTTATAATTGCAAACAGAATTCTAGAAAAAAAATGACCCTATAATACCCTATCTTATGGCCACAAAGTACATGTTATGATGTCATCTTCAGTTTGTTTTTGTTTTGGCTTCACCTATCCTCATTTTTGAAATGCCCTTTCTCCCTAACCTATCTTTCTCCACCACTTGTAGAAATCATGTCAGTTTATTATTTTGAAATTAGAGAATGCAAGAAGATGCAAGGGACAATAACCCTGAAAAAAAAACCTGGAGTTTCACTATTATTGCATTTTAACATTGTTCATCTTCATATTTATTCATGAATATTTCCCAAATACATGTAACTGCACATATAATTACGTATCTTATGTATGTGTTTTCTATTATGCCTTTTTTCTTAAAATTATATTATGAACACCTCATTAAATATATATCATTATACTAAAATTGTGTTGATTGGGTCCAAGTGGTGATGAAACCAGGACAGTGTACCCACCTACAGGCGCAAAGCTTCATGGATGGTGGAACAGTGCTGCAAGTCTCTCTCTCTCTGTCTCTCTCTCTCTCTCTGTCTCTCTCTTTCTCACCCTCTCTTCCCCTTTCCATCTGTCTCCTGCTCTCTCCCTTCCTTTTTGATCTGTCATAAACAAATAGTATTTATTTAACATTGGATTCCATGCTAGCTTCACAATTGGAAATATGTGTAAATATCATGTCACACCACGAAATTCCTAGTGCCAGATAAAAGTTTTATCTGTGACATACTTACTTGTGAACTATTCTCTCCATATCAGAAATGTATTATTCATAAAGTTTTAAATAGAGTGCTGATACAAACAACAGACAAACTTTTACCAGCAATTTTATATTGAATTCCTGATACTTAAATTAGAGCCATAGACATTGAGATACAGAATCAGGTGTTTTGAGATTAAAAAAACATCTGAGTTGAAAATTTGCTTTCTAGAATCATGATCTTCATTTTTTATTAATAATATAAAATTACATCCAATTCTCTCTCTCCCCTTCTCCTCTCATCGTATCTTCATCCTATCACTTCTCCCCCGCTGGGAGTCTGAATCAAGGTTGTTTATGGGGAGCAGAAGGTGGGAGTTCTGGTTTCTGTAGCTGCTTCCCCCCTGAGTATGGACTTTGACAGGCCGATCCATACCCCCAGCCTGTTTCTATCTTTCCCTAGTGGACCAGAGCACTGGAGATGTGAGGGTTCAGGACACATTGGTGATAGCCTGTCTTCATTAAACTCTCTTTGGATTGTTTTTGTGACGTAGGGGAGGGTTTTATCATTTACCTTCTTGTTCTGATATTTTCTGACTTTCATGTAGCCTGTTACTATGAACACTTTATTTTTTCTTACTTACTAGCTCCCTCAAGCTTGCTTCCTTTTTTCCTCCTGCTCTTCTTCTTTTTCTTCTTTATCTTCTTCTCCATCTTTTCCTTCTCCTTTACCTCCTCCTATTGTACTTGTAGTATAATTTTATAAGGCCTGGCTACTTATCTGTATCTACATTCAGACCAGAATGAAGCAGTAATAACTGTTGTATCTGCATTGTGACATATACTGTATAGATTTAATAAACATTTGAGAAGTTGAACTACATATCATTACTTACCCTCCTTGGGAAGGATTCCTGAGTAGATAGCTTTACTTCTGATGTGTCCTTAGTGCCAGTGTTCCATTTTTTAAATTTTATGAATTGTTGATTTAATAATAATGGTTCACAATATTGTATGCCTCCAGGGATATAATTCCACATAGCACACACTATCAAAGGTCTGTCTCCCCTCCCTCAATCTCCCTACATTTACAAATTGTAGCAAACTGGGGCTTTGGGTTAATCTTTGATCTCAAAAGCCAACATTCTAAATGCATTTCTTATTCCTATTATTTTGTTTAAACCAGTAGAACTGATATTAAATCCATTTCCAGAACTTAAGTGTTGTTTTTAGTTTTCAGAGATGAAAACTGCTGTCTGTACAGAATGTTGAAAGTGGTGATTAGAAAGATTGATTTCACTAGCGTATAGATGTCTAAGTATGAGTCTGTTTTATAGGAATAGATCTTCTTCATGTGTGGAACTCATAAAAGCACTTTCACACTTAATCATTGTGTTCATATATGTCTAGATTGGTAAGAAACCCTAGGAAATAGCAATCACTTTTTTTTTTTCTTAGCTACAAACCTCATTTCCATCCTCAAAGTTGATGTGACAAATAAAAATAAATAAATAAATAAGTTGGCGATAAAGCTTTTAAGACAAGTATGCAAGTATGATGAAAAAGACTAAAATGATGATAAGCTTTGTGCTTAAGTATAGTTAATGTTATAAATGTGTTCCTGGAAGCATTCTGTATAAATATGATTAAGTAGTAACACTATCTTCTAGACACACACTTTTAATTCAGTCAAGGCATTATTTACTTCCTAGAGAACTTGCTAAACTACTTGTAACAATACAGAACATTTATAAAATTCATATGAATTGTTTATTGTATCTCCTATGTATTATATGAATAAATATGGGTTTTGGTTCCATGTTCTCCATTGAAAATATTCCATAGATTTTATTTCCACACTCCTCATTTCTTGGTGTTTCTATTTCTCTTTGACTTTTTCTGGGGAAACAGGAAGGAGTACATTTGGAGGCCAACTTTATAATTAGTTTTCAAAAAACGCCCTTTTCCCTCAAGAAAATTTCTTACCTTATTTCTGTTATTCAACTTAGTGTCTCGCCCTTTCTTTGCTCCATTAGAACAACTTACTCATTAAGCAATTTAACTTTTTTTTTTTCTCAGAGTGGAAAATATTTCATTCTTTGAATCTGCTAATCAGTTATGCAGACTTGTCCAGGCACTGATGATCGAGCACGGTTCTGAGAGCAGATCCGATTTAAACTTTCCTACAGAGAAAGTCCATTTTCACCTATCAAGGAAGTCACTGACCACACATTCTATCAACTGCAATAATAATATTAAATGGTCAGCATTGAGGTAGTGGCAATATGTTCGCTGGTGAGCATTCTAATGGGTTTTCAGGAGAACAGGAGTTGGAGTATCTTGTCAAATGCTCTGTGGAATACTCCGAAAAGTAATAGTGTGGTTATGTAAGTGTTAGATACTATTTTAGAGAGTGATCACCACTGTGTACCATTTTGGGTAGTGAGTGGTCAGTGAGAAACTGGCTGTTCAAATTTTTATTTATTTTTAAACAAAATTTGTGGTGTCCCTTAATTATAAGATTAATCCATTCCATATGAATGCATTCTATGTTCTAGTAATTGTATAAATGCGTATAAAGCATAATCTGACTACTTAAAATGGTTTAAACAACAAGCAGGATAAATATGTCAAAAACGAAATGAATTTTATTTCCATCTCATTTTATCAGTGGAGGTAATGATTTGCAAGACAGTTGTTGTCATGTGAGTACAGTTTCTAATGTCCCCCATGGTAGGTGTCTGTACACCACTTCGACAGCTGGCTGACATCTTTCTCTAACTTCATGCACTGGGTCCTTAGTGCCCTCTCAGCCTCTGCCTAAGAGTCCTTGGTATCCTGCTTCAGAGCTCTTGACTCTGGTGGCAAAGGCCATAGACAGTTGTGTTATGTTTTGTTTTGTTTCGTTTAATTTCGTTTAATTTTTTTTTTGCCTCCAGGGTTATTGCTGGGACTCAAATTCACTATTCCTGGAGGCTATTTCCACCCTTTTTGTTTATTTGTTGTATTTACTATTATTGTTGTTAATTGCTGTCTTTATTGTTGAATTGGACAGAGAGAAATTGAGAGAGGAGGGGAAGATAGAGAGGGGAGAGAAAGATAGATATTGCAGACCTGCTTCACCTCTTCTGAGGCCGGTTCTTTTGCTTTGTGCCATGTGCACTTAACCCACTGTGCTACCCCTTGCCTGCCCACCCCCCACAGTCTTTAGTTTCCCTTAATGTTTTGAGCTCCACATTTAAGTGACGTTATCCAGTATTCACTCATCTCTTACTAAACATGATTCCATTAAAACTGAAATTCTCTTTTATTTATCTTTGTATTTATTCCCTTTTGTTGCCTTTGTTGTTTTATTGTTGTAGTTATTATTGTTGTCATTGTTAGGACAGAGAGAAGTGGAGAGAGGTGGGGGGAAGACAGAGAAGTGGAGAGAAAGACACCTGCAGACCTGCTTCACCGCTTGTGAAGCGACTTTTCTGCAGCTGGGGGGCCGGGGCTCAAACCCGGATCCTTACACTGGTCCTTGCGCTTTGAGCCATATGTGCTTAACCCACTGCGCTACTGCCCGACTCCCGAAACTGAAATTCTCAAAGTGCTTTAATGACAGGTTCTTGGAGTTGGATGTATGTGTATATATGTACATATAAAAATATATATGCTTTAGTTATGGTCCTGAATGCTGTATTCTCTGCAAGTTTGATTTCAGTTCAGTGGCTATTGATTCATATTATTTAAGCAAGTCAAAGAAATTAAATTAGGTGTTGTTATTGACATGCTTCTCATTATTTAAATCTTATATTTTGACCCAGAAAAGGGTTTAGTGAACTATAGCTGGCCCATAAATAATTTTTTTGTTTTTGTTTTGCTTTTTAATTGTTTTAAATTTGTTTTGATAAATCGGACAGAAATTGAGAAGGAAGGGGATAGAGATGGAGAGAGACACCTGTAGCACTGCTTCACTGCTCCTGCAGGTGAGGACTGAGGGCTTGATCCTGGGTCCTTAAGATGTATGTTCTTCCAAATGTGCCACCGTGCCCTGGCCAGCGGGGCGAGAACAGGGGCTAGGAACCCTGGGACCTGGAATGAAAGGGACAGAAGACACAAAGAACAACAGCAAGACAGGATTCTGATCAAGCTGCAAAATTTTATTGTGTTTACAGGCATTATAATGCTTTGGGGAACGGGGAGTGCAGGAGGAGGAGGGGGGGAGCAATTATCAGGGTGGAATGTCCCTTGCAACATACATAGACGAAACTATGTCTATTAACTATAACTAGGTGGTGCGTCACTTGTTTTCTGGTAAATGGCCTACCTGCGGGAAAATAGAAACTTATCTCGAGGGCTTTCATTGTTTCAAAGGCTTATCTTCTGTCAAGCAGAGAATGGCTATTGGCATCTCCTCCCTTCTTTTCAATTTAACTGAGGCAGGAAATTGAGGGTGAGGGGTAGAGACCTTAACAGCAGATTTGGTGGGCATTAACCAGAGGAAAGATGTATTGACCTGATTCCTCCTGTGAGGTATTAAATATAGAACCAATCTTCCCGCATCTTATAAGGGTCTTGGTGTCTTTTGGGGAGGGGAGGCAGAGCCACAGTTTCCAGGGTGAAGAGAACTTCAAAGCACAAAATTTTTATTGCTGACACCAACCTCCATGCAAATCATGTTTGCTTCACGAGGGACTCAGAGGCAGACTATGGGGTCCTCTCCCTCCAGTGCTTAGCCTCACACCCCTTACTGGTGTTCTTGACCTGCCAAGGTTGGATGTCTCAATGCATAATTCTGAGTTTTATGCTATCCGAAAGGGAGGTCTGTCACCCTCAGGTTCAGCCAGGCCTCTGTCAGCTAAATCAAGCCTGTGATAATGTATTTGTAAGGGTTTTGATGCCAAGGAGTTAATCTGCTGTTTTATAAAATCAGTAATCTTATTGAAAATAAAGGGTCCTAAGGTAATCATTAACAAAAGACTAATCAAGGGTCCCATAAGGGGCTCTGTAGTGACTCAAGACTATTTGTGGTGGAGTCTATAACCTGTTGTAATTTGTCAGAAAATTCATGGGAGGAATATATAGAGTGTCCTAGTGTGCCACCAGCAAGTCTAAGGGAAGCAGTCAGTGGATGTGATGTCCAGGGGAAGAAACACAGCACGTCTGGTCCTCTGGTGGTTGTCAGCGCGAACTGATGAAATTTTTCTTCTACATAGAGGGTCAGCTGTGGAACAAGCAAAACTAGGAGGCAAGGACCAGGTAGAGAAGAATTGACATGAAAATATAGGATGGTGTTGTACCAAAACACAGAGGAGGTACATACACATTAGGTGAGGTTCTTTGAACATGAGGAATATTTTGAGAAAAGTGAGCAGTCAATTAACATGCAAAGATGAAGTCAGCAGTGGTAGGTCAGCAGAAAGAGAAGACTTGGATAGGCTGGTGCGGCTAGCTGGAGTATATACTGCCATTGGCGTCCTTTGTGGTAAGGACTTGCCAACAGGGACTGTGGATTTTGCAAGAGCAATAATGTCATCCACCATAATAAAAGGAAAACAAACATGGACATCCAGTGTTGAAAAAGAGAAAAAAGGAATATGTCTCTGTGACTGGAAAAGTGGGTGGCTTTGTCAATGAGATACAATAAATGGACAATTCGAATTTTTGTAAATATTAAAAAGGTTTAGTATAGTTACTTCATTGACACTTTAGCCAACTGAATACTGGGGGGTGCATTCCCCTTCTTTTTTTATTAATTGAGCTTAACGGTTATAGTTTTTCTTGTTTGAGCTGTAGCCCACATAAATTTGGAAAAAATACCAACTGAGAAAAAAAATGTTTTTGTTTACTAAACATGGACAGGTGAATTACATCAATCTGCCAGAGAGCATTGGATTTTATCAATGGAGATTAATCTTAAAAGTCTGAATAGCAGGAGTCGGGCTGTAGCACAGCGGGTTAAGCGCAGGTGGCGCAAAGCACAAGGACCGGCATAAGGATCCCGGTTTGAACCCTGGCTCCCCACCTGCAGGGGAGTCGCTTCACAGGTGGTGAAGCAGGTGTCTATCTTTCTCTCCTCCTCTCTGTATTCCCCTCCTCTCTCCATTTCTCTCTGTCCTATCCAACAACGACGACAACAACAATAATAACTACAACAATAAAACAACAAGGGCAACAAAAGGGAATAAATAAATAAAATAAATATTAAAAAATTTTTTTAAAAAGTCTGAATAGCAGGATCTTAATTAAACAATGCAGGAGCCAGTAAAATGCTCTCACTATGGCAGGTCAAGCGTTAAAATTTTAAGAGGCTTGTAAAAAAATGAGAAAAATTTTAGGATATGAGTGACTTTAGGAGTCATCACACACCCATAAATAAAAAAAGAAAAATGTTTAGTTTTAAATCTTACCATATGAGAAGTCAGTTCTTCTTGTGCAGATGTACCTATAATTATTTACTTAGGGAGAGAACTTGTACCAACTTAATTGATGATCTAATGGTTAGAATTGGCTTGAGTTCTTTCATACGATTTTAGAAGGCTCTTTATTAAAATATACCAATATGTTATAGAAAGTCAATACCTAATGTGTTGACATGATAAAATGTTTACCAATTTTTAGTATTATTTTAAACTGATTAGACAGTTTAAGTACCATACTATCACTTAGTTTACTAAGATCTTTACTCATCACAAGGCTATCATTAGTAAGCGTAGATATAAAACTCTTAATAGATTTTGCTCTTTAGAACTCTAATATGGCAACTTAAAAGGCTAAAATAAAACCTCATAGCTGAAATGTTCAAAATAAATTTTTACTGTTAACATTTCTTTTAGATGCCCATTTTGCACTAAATAATTTTGTTGAATCACATCTGCCAAATGAAAATTTTTTTATCAGGCCAGGAATATCATGTTGAACCCGTTTTTCCTGGCAAGGCCACTGCTCTACACTGACTGGGTTATTAGAAAGCCAGTTCAAACATGGAATTTGTTACAAACAGTGGCAGTTGGTATTGGGGTGCTTGCAATATTTAGAATTCTCACAAGAGTGAGAGAGACTGGAGAGGCATTTTACCATGCCTAGATATCTCAGAAAATCTTTTAAATAATGAATTGATGCTGATATTAGCTATCAGAAGGACGAAACTGTCCTATATTTTACTCTGGTAAAGGTGTGCCAACTCTATGAATCGGGATCTTTAAAACCACATTTAGCTTAACTAAATCTTATTTAAAACTTAAAACAAACTTTAGTTACTTAGGGGTTACCACACATTATTGAAAACAAGGTTAGCACACAGACTTAAAACAGACATTCTTGGTGAAAAGAAAAATTTTCCCTTTGAAAAGCGGCTTTTGGATTTCTAACTCATAGCCTCTCCACCCCCCCCCCCAGGGGCATTTGTGGCTTAGAGGATGGTTGACTGAAGTCTTTGCCAATCTGTGGAGCAGGAGCTCTGTGCTGTGATTGGCTGTGCAGATGGAACAGGCGGGCTTAGTTTACCGCCATGCATGGAGAAGAGCGGAGAAAAAATCTTTGAAAGTTCTTTTTCTTGGATAAGGTACATTTTACAGTTTTAAAGAAACAAATCATTAAATTTATATCAAAAGTATGTACTGGTTCTCTGATTAATAGCTTTTAAGTTAAAGAGAACGTCTTGTATGATTGATTTCATTCTTTCTTTAAAGAATAGCTTGCTAGCCAGATAAGATCTCACTCAGAATTGGTTTAACGCTTTCTGATAGTAGAGGGAAAAAAGCTGGATCTTTTTGGCTGGCTAATTCTAAGATAATGCCAAATCAAGAGCCCACAGTTCTTTAACTAATTGTAAATGCTCTTGTTTTTCTTCTATTAATTTTATAAGGGAAGTTGTTTTTTGTGCTAGTTGAGTTTTAGCCTTGGTGGTATAGTCAGTAATATTGGCCAAGTCGATTACCGGGTCACAAAACAGAGGGGTGGTGGCGTAAGGAGGCGGTCTGGACAAGGAAGAGCGTAGGGGTGGCCGGTCAGGATTATGATATTTGGCCATCTCTTCATCAAGGGATAAGGTCTCTTCAGGAGAAAGACTATCATCAGGCCCATCTTTGGTGGGGGGTCTTAATGTTGTCAAAGAGGAGTAAATTTTAACAGGAGGGCACTTAGCAGGCGGCCTCAGGGGCGGGGTCTCCTGAATCAGGCATGGGAATAGAGACAGACTCACAAACAGAAGGTGGCCGGGAGTGTCCCTGTTAAGACTTTTTCTCCCTCTCTCATGACTCACTGTACATAAGGACAATGTTTATAGACTTTGAGTATATCATTTACTAAATTCCAATAAGAAAAAACCTGGAGTGGAATCTTTTCTGGACCAAAGGTCTCATAAAAATCTGTTAAATAGTTTCCTACTCTAGCCCATCTTTTTTCATCAATAGTCCCCTCTAAGGGAAACCATGGACAAACATCACTCACAAAATAAAAAAAAAAATTCTTGAGATCCTTTTTCGTAACCCTTACTCCTCGTGTCTTGAGGGACTCCCTAAGTCCTTTAATAAACAGATCTTGTTTACTCAATGCCTGTCCCATGGTAGTGCTTACCTCACCGCTGTGACACTCCTCCAGATGCGACTCACGGCCTGGCAGCTCCATGGCAATCAGTGAGAGCCGGGGTGTTACCTCATAGGCCACGGTGGCTCAGTGAATTCAGATAGGCCTATCCTCTCTAGCAGCAGTGTTCCAAGATCTCCAGAAGGCTTCTTCGCCCCACGTTCGGGCGCCAGATGCCCCAGCCAGCAGGGCGAGAACAGGGGCTAGGAACCCTGGGACCTGGAATAAAAGGGACATAAGACACAAAGAACGACAGCACGACAGGATTCTGATCAAGCTGCAAAATTTTATTGTGTTTACAGGCATTATCTTCTATCAAGCAGAGAATGGCTTTTGGCACCACTGTTCAATCCAGAATAGACTGTAGAGTTGGGGTCAGGACGTGGCAGACCTGGTTGAGTGCACACATTAGATTGTAAAAGTACCTATGTTAACGCCCCCAGTCCCCACTTGCAGGATAAATCAGTGTTCTCTTCCTCTCTCTGTCTCTCCCTTTTTACCCCTCCTTCCCTCTCAATTTCTCTCAGTCACAATCCAAAATAAATAAAATAATTTTCAAAAATAGACTATATATTCTTACATATTTTATCATTTCTTGCCAATTTATAAGGCCATTGTCAGGCAATAATAATAATGCATCTTTCAATTTTGCTCTTAGCATTTTGTGGCTTTTATTACATACTAATTTTCTTGTTTAAATTATCCATTTGTCATTATAAAATTGCTTCCTTTTGGGGATGCCAAGATAGCTCACCTAGATATTATGTCTGCTTACCCATGGACATGGCTCAGGCTTGAGCCTGGCATCAGAATAACTCTTGGTTCTTGGGTGTCTTTTCTCTCTCAGTTTTTTTCTCTCTTTCTCTTTCTCTGTCACTTGTCTTTCTCTCTTCTTTCTCTCTGTCTCTTTATCTGAATAAGGCGACTTGAAAATGAAGACTTTGTGATGATAAGGAAAAAAATAGCTTCTTTATTTAATAGTCTTTCAATTAACATTTACCTTAAAATATAATAGTAATACTACCACTCCTGCCTTTTAAATAACATTTGCATTGTGATTTTTTTTCTTAGCTTAGATTTTATATCCATGGTTTTAGTTTCAACATGAATTTTTAAATAGCTTGGTTTTTCATCTTGTTAAATCTATCTCTTTCAATATTAGTGTTTATCACTGTTTATATTTAGTGTCTTAATATGATTCCATTTAAATCTATATTAATTTCATTTTTTTCCATTTCCTTTTTATTGGGTTTTTTTTATGATTCTATTCAGTTCTGCCATTGGTTTGTTTGATGTTTGCTTGTTTACTCAGCTCTGGTTTATAGTAGTACAAGGGCTTCAGCCTGGGACTTTGGAGCCTCAGGCATGAGTCTTTTTGCATAACAGTTATATCTCCTCTACTCTGGACTTTCCTTTTTGTAAGTCTCAGCCGTGTATTAATTACTACCAATGTTTTTTTCCCTCTTTCTCTAGGCATTTTTTATTTTATTATATTTTATTTATTTTCCAACCAGAGCACTGCTTGGCTCTGGTTTATGGTGGTTCAGGGGATTGAACCTGGGAGTTTAGAGCTTTAGGCATGAGAATCTCTTTATATAACCATTAAGCTATCTACCCCCGCTATTTAAAAAAAATTCTAAATGGTTCATGTAGTCAATTTGTGCCTTCATTCCCATTCATTGTACCTACCTTGGTTTCTACCTTTTGATGATAGAACATGTGTGTAACACCTGCCCTGTTGTCTTTGTGTCCGACTATAGTTCACTTTCTTTCTTTACCTGTCTCCTACATTTTGATCGACTCTCAGGCATTTTGAATTGTATTATCCTTAAATTTGTTGTAAACTTTTTGTTGTTGTTGTTGTTGTTTTATTGTTGTAGTTATTATTGTTGTTATTGATGTCGTTGTTAGATAGGACAGAGAGAAATGGAGAGAGGAGGGGAAGACAGAGGGGGAGAGAAAGACAGACACCTGCAGACCTGCTTCACCACCTGTGAAGCGACTCCCCTGCAGGTGGGGAGCTGGGGGCTCGAACCGGGATCCTTATGCCGGTCTTTGCACTTTGCGCCATGTGCGCTTAACCCGCTGCGCTACCGCCCAACTCCCTTGTTGTAAACTTTTAAGAGTGTTGAATTTTGTCCTGAGGCATGGCTGGGTTACTTCTGAATAGATTTCATGCTTTGTAAGCTTTCAAGATACTATCTTATGGTAGATTCAATGTGACTCTCTTTTTGAAATTGTTTTTCCCAAAATAGGTTAAGACTCTACTGATTGTCTCTGTAATTTTAGTGACAGGTAAAGAGGTTAGGCCCCACCAGAGTCCTCTCTGGAAAGTCTAGGTCCCTTGCCTTCTGACATGGCCCACTGCCTGACATCTCCTCACTGTGCCCAGATGAGTCTGTGTACCAACCCTCCAGGGCCTCTGTGTTTCTACCACTTCAGGAACTAACCTTCGGAATATAGTTTGCTTTCTTAGGCACATTGCCCTGCTTTTGCTAGTGCTTTACCTTCCATTCAAATTGTTCTCTGGACCTTTAGTTTCCTGTGATTTTGGAACTACTACAGGAATAAAGTTCTGGCAACAATCTCCTTCATAGTATCATTTCTCTTTGCTGTTCTGACCTGCCTTATATCCAGCCTTGAATATGATTGCTTCAAGTCTTTCATCCATTTTTTCTAAACAGTTACAGTGAGAAGTTAATTCCCATAGTATGAACAGAAGTAGCAGTCTGTATATTTTAATTTTTTAGAGACCCATAAAATGCCCATTGCTTACATTGAGTTAGAGTGCTCCTTTACAGAATTGAATATTCATTTTATTACCGTGAAGAAATATGTTTCCAGTGGGCCTCATATGATTTTATAATTGCCGTTTTCTTTACCATTTCTCTATTCATTAAAACAAATCATAAACCTGAAAGCACAAGTAGAGCATGCCCAGGGATTGATAGCTTATGGTGTGCAGGAATATTCATTGGCCTCACAAGACTACATACATGCTTGTCATTCTGCTATGGTTGGACATAGGAGTAGAGATTGCAAATTCGGCCTGGGTTTTTGGAGGAAGTACAGTTGCCTCTTGTAAGGGAGGATGGCAAGAAAAAACATTCCGTGTTTGACAAGGGTTTATCATTCTTCTTCTTCTTCTTTTTTTGCCTCTAGTGTTAATGCTGGAGCTCAGTGCCTGCATTACAAATCCACTGCCCCGGAGGTCATTTTTTCCCATTTTGTTGTCCTTGTCGTTATTGTTATTGTTATCATTGATGTTGTTGTTGGATCTGACCAAGAGAAATCGAGAGAGGAGGGTAGATAGAGAAAAGGAGAGAAAGACACCTGCAGACCTGCTTCACGGCTCGTGAAGAGACGCCCCTGCAGGTGGGGAGCTGGGACTCAAGCCAGGATCCTTTAGCCTGTCCTTGCTCTTAGTGCCATGTGCGCTACTGCCCCACCCTCTACAAGGGTTTATTATTCAGTTCATAAAGTTGAGGAAGAGAGAGATAGTTTGCAGTTTTTGACAGCTATACAGATTGCTCCCTATCTCTCAGAATTCATTTTCTTTTTTGTGGGGAGGGATTCATGGTTTACAGTAAATACAGTGTTGGCACATGCGTGAGACTTCTCCAGCGTAAGTCACCCTCCACCACCAGGTACCAGGCAGGGACTGAAAGCCCACTAACCCATCCCAGGGGTCCGTTTCTTTGGTGCAATCCACCAAACCCATTCCAAGTTACCCTTCACTCTATCGAGAGAGATTCGAATGAGAAAAATCTAAGGTTATAGGACTGTCAAGACAATTCACTGACACTATTTTCACTAGTGATCAGTAGGGTACATTAGTAAAATTCCGAGATTAGTATAGAAAAGCTAATACATTTCCTAGACAGTTTCTTCTAGTGTAGGGACCCTCAGATCTTTCTCTTTTCCATTTGGCTTTTCCTTGTCTTTCCCTTTGTGTTGAAAATGAACAAGTTTGTTTTTTTTTTTCAAAGTTAAGTCTTCCCCAGTCATTTCTCCCACTTCATTCTGTTTCTAATTATTCATTATTCATTATTTCTACCAGGCCAGAGATTGGTAGTGGTAGAGACAGAGCTTGGATTGGGCACTCTCACTTTTAGTAATTTGGATTATGTGACCTCAAAAGTTCATCTGTCTCTCCTTTGCTGATGATTTTGTTAGTTTTATTTTCTCCTGAAGTTCATTTATCATATAGCGACATTCCTAACTAATTAACTCAGACATCAAGGTTAGTCTCAGCCTTGTAGTATTGGTTCCTGGATTATTTAGTTTGTTAAAATGAGATTAGATAGCTGAAGATATGAAATAATGTTTTACTTGGATAATTTGGCAAGGAATCATTTATAATCATCTTAGTGACTAGAATTTTTTTTTTTTTTTGGCCTCCAGGGTTATCACTGGGTCTCGGTGCCTGCGCTAGGCCCACTGCTCCTGGAGGTCATTTTTCCCATTTTGTTGCCCTTGTTGTTACCCTTGTTGTTTTTGTTTTTATTGCCATTGCTATCGTTGGATAAGACAGAGAGAAATAAAGAGAGGAGGGGAGGACAGAGAGGGAGGGGGAGAGAAAACAAGACACCCGCAGACCTGCTTCACAGCTTGTGAAGTGACCCCACTGCTGGTGGGGAGCTGGGGGCTCGAACCAGGATCCTAAAGCTTTGCACTTTGAACCATACGTGCTTCACCCGCTGTGCTACTGGCCAGCCCCAATAATCATATTTTTATCATCAAATCTAATACTTTTTATTTCCCTTTTCCTCCATTTTACTGTGCTTTGATTTTATCAACTTTATTATTTTTCCCTTTAATTATCAAATTAAAATATGCCTTATTAAAATTCCACCCCAAAGTAACATCGTCTTGTGAGACTGTGTGAAAAACTTCATTCATTCATTTCATTATTTATCTCATGCTAACACAAAATGTGAATGAATACATCTCTAGATATGTGTGATTATTTTTTATTGTTTTGAAGTACTGTGTTAACATCAGAAATCACAGTGCAGAAAAGGCAGTATAAGAGGGAGGATTTAGACTGACAAATGACCATGTGAATAGAGAAAAGGACTAGATAAATGAGCTTTCATTTTATCTGAAAGAAGTAGGAAGAAAAAAGAATTCAGACCAAGTCATTAGAAGTCAGGACTAGCAAAACTGAAACAGAAAAAAATTCAATAGGGAATAAAATATGAAAAAATATGAAAGTAGAGTTGATCCTTTGAAAAAGAGAAGGAAAGTGGACATCTCCTTACCTGGACTTTCTGCACACACTAGGGCTCATTTACAAAAACATATTATAACCAATGGCACAGAAATTTAAGTCTCCATAACAGACTGTGGTGAACAACTATATGCCAACAGATAAAGTTGAAGATAAAGCAGAGACCAGATAGCATGGTCATGGGCCAAAGCTCAGCATTGACCCCCCCCACACACACACACACAGTCAGCACTATATGCACACAGCCTTGACTGCTATTGTCAAGAGACAGAATGGTGTCTCTTGTGTCCAGGTGTTTGGCTTCAGCTCTGTGGCCCCTCTCACCCTGTCCACACACACCAGCACCCACCTGAGGTCTCTGTCTGCTGATATTCTACTGCAACTTAATGAGGTTTGTGACTTCCATAGTTGTCAAGATTTATTGGTGTGTGTGGGGGGTCTTTGATATTCACTGTTAGTCCATAGCCACACTTCCTGGAAATCCCCCCTTCCTCAAAAACGTTTTTACTACTAGGATTTTTTTAAATTTATTGATTTATTCCCTTTTGTTGACCTTGTTGTTTTCTTGTTGTTGTTATTAATGTCATTGTTGTTAGATAAGACAGAGAGAAATGGAGAAAGGAGGGGAAGACAGAAAAGGGGAGAGAAAGATAGACACCTGCATACTGGCTTCACTGCTTGTGAAGTGACTCCCTTGCAGGTGGGGAGCCAGGGGGCTCAAACCGGAATCCTTATGCCGGTCCTTGTGCTTTGTGCCACATGCACTTAACCCGCTGTGCTACCGCCCGAGTCCCACTACCAGGATTTTTATAGAAATTACAAACATCTTCTAAAACCTTTCCAGGGAATTGCAAAGTGAAGAAACATTCCAAATTCTGTTTAGAAGCTCTATCACTCTGACAAAGCCAGGGACAATCACCAGTGGAAAATGAAAAAACAAGATCTTATATAACCATGTGTGAAAATATCCTTGATAGTATAATAGTAAATCAAATTAAGGATTACATTAAAATAATTGTGCTCTGTGGCCCAGTGAGGATTATCCCTGGAATGCAGAATAGCTCAATAAGCACAGATCAATTTATACAATAGGTTAGGTTCAAACACTGAAGGGGTGATAGTTACATTATCTTCTAAATAAGTGAAAAAAAGATACAGGACATAATTCAGTGTCATTCTGTGATTTTTAAAAAAAAAATCTTAACTTACTTCAGAACTGAGCCACATATGAAAAACTCACAGTTGGGAGTTGGGTGGTAGCGCAGCGGTTTAAGCGCATGTAGCACAAAGAGTGAGGGCCAGCTTAAGGATCCTGGTTCAAGCCTCCGGCTCCCCACTTGCAGGGGAGTTGCTTCACAAGCAGTGAAACAGGTCTGCAGGTGTCTGTCTTTCTCTCCCCCTCTCTGTCTTCCCCTCCTCTCTCCATTTCTCTCTACCCTATCTAACAACGATGACATCAATAACTACAATGACTACAACAACAATGAAAAACAACAAGGGCAACAAAAGGGAAAGTAAATAAAAAAGAAAAGAAAAACTCACAGTTAAGTTCATACTCATTGATGAAAACTTTGCCAAGGAAGGTTTTTCACTTTTGCTACTTGTAAGTAGCAGCACTTAACCCAGAGAAAAATAGATTATCCGGTCTTATATTTAGAAAGCCCTTATAAATACATACATTTCAGAGCTTCAGGAGGATAGCATATTTTTACAACAACACAACAAAATCAAGGAAAGGCTTATTTATCTACAGTTTTGAAAGTGGAGAAATTTGACTTTTGACTTGATCCTAAAAGTATTTAATGGTCAGTCAGGCGGTAGCGCAGCGGATTAAGCCCACGTGGCACAAAGCGCAAGGATCAGCGTGAGGATCCCAGTTCGAGCCCCCGGCTCCCCACCTGCAGGGGAGTCGCTTCACAGGCGGTGAAGCAGGTCTGCAGGTGTCTTTCTTTCCCCCTCTCTGACTTCCTCACCTCTCTCCATTTCTCTCTGTCCTATGCAACAACGACGACATCAATAACAACAATAATAACTACAACAATAAAACCACAAGGGCAATAAAAAGGAATGAATAAATATTTAAGAAATTTTAAAAGTGTTTAATGTAAGATCACAAGGTTTTGAGTATTTATATTGTGTGTGTGTGTGTGTGTGTGTGTGTGTGTGTGTGTGTGTGTGTGTCTTTTACCAGAGCATAGCTCTGGTTTATGGTGGCGTGAAGGGAATTGAACCTGGTACTTCAGAGCCTCAGGTGTGAGAGTCTCTTTGCTTAGCCATTATGCTGTCTACCCCTGAGCAAGTATGACTTTCTAATATGACCTCTGGGGCAATGTGAATGGTAGGGAAGAGAAAGAAGATAGTTCTGATGTAATAAGAAACATTCTTTTGTAATACATTCGAGAATTTGGGGAACCCTCTATATATGTTCAGTATATAGCCTATCTTAAAAGTGTTCCCTTCTAGAAATATATTAATCTGGAAATGTAATTGAACTGACTCGGATCCTACAAATATCACCAAGTCATCATCATTATTAGCTCTGTCCAACTGTTTTGAAAGTTTTGAACATACATGAGTATAATACAAAAGTTTATATGCATCTGGAAGTTAATTTTCAAAGATCATAACTGGTAGTGTTTTTAGCCATGATACTTTTTTTTTGAGAAAAAATATTACCTCAGTCTGATTAAGGGTAAATATTTATAGTATTATTATTAAATATATGAGTTAGTTCCCTCCAATTATTCCATTTTGTAACCAAGAAAATAATATACAGTATCTTATTATTTCCAAAACTATATTGTGTTTCTTTATCTTTGGATACACAAGTTCACTCTGGCCCTTGTACTCTCAGTTTTCAAGGTTAACAAGAAAGTAATCTTAATAAACTGACTTATTTTGAAACTGTTTTCTTTCAGCTTTTTACCTGAATTCATCAGTGGAGACTTTGATTCTATTAGACCGGAAGTGAAGGAATACTTCACCAGTAAGGTAAGCCATGAGGAAATCCTGTGTTGAAGATTTCTCTCCTGTGGTTGCTTTTATTTTTTCTTATTTCTGCTCCTCTGAGTGTATATAGAGATTGAGATACACACTGTTTGGTTACTTTAATTTGTTTTGAGAAATGGCAATATAAATTCAAATGAAATTTGATCTTAGAAATTCTACCATTAGTATTTTTCTTTCTTTAAAAAAAAAAAAATGCTACCATGACACTAACCTGACTTCACTGGCAGACGACCTCATCAGTGTGTCCTGGAACTTCACCTTCCCAGAGTCCTACTCTACTAAGCAAAGACAGAAACAGGCTGGGGGTGTGGATCAACCAGCATCTTATTTTTTACTTATTATTAGGTAGAGACAAAGAGAAATTGAGAGGGGTGAGGAGATAGAGAGGAAGAGAGATAGAGAGACACCTGCAGCCCTGCATCACCACTCAGGAAGCTTTCCCTTGCAGTTGGGGACTAGGGGCTTGAACCTGTGTCCTTGCACACTGTCATGTGTGCACTTAACTAAGTGTGTCACCACCTGGCCCCTTTCTTCAGCATTTTTCTTTTTGAAGTTATTATCAGTCTGTTTTGAATAAAACTCTTTATTACAAATTAATTATTATTTTGTTGTTGTTGTTACTAGTGATTAAATAATTAGCCACAAGATTGTGGCATAAGAGGGCTATAGTTCCATATAATTCTCACCACCAGATTTCCATTTCCCATCCCTTCCATTGGAAGGTTTCCTGTTCTTTTTCCCTCTGGGAGTATGGACCAAAGAACTTTAGAGGGTGCAGAAGGTGGGCTTTCTGGCTTCCATAATAGCTTCTCCACTGGACATGGGTGTTGGCAGGTTGATCCACACCCCCAGCCTGTTTCTGTCTTTCCATGGTGGAGTAGGCCTCTAGGAAGGTGGAGGTCTAGCTCACATTGATGAGGTCGTCTACCAGTGAAGTCAAGTTGGTGCTATGGTAGCATCTGCAGCTTGGTGACTAAAAAACATTAAGATATAAAGCAGGAATAATATTCAGGAAACCAAAGGTCAGAATATGGCCTATGAGATTTGGGGTCTTCATGAAGGAGGAAGGTCGAAAGTCTACTTTACCTATATTCCACTTTACTAATTTTTACCTGACCCCAAATGCTAACATACAGGTGGGATAAAAGCTTTGTTTGGGATTCTGATGTCAGAGTTGGGAATAAGGCTAGACAAATGGATCAGGGCAGAGTAGCTCCCAAATATGGGAAAAGTATATAAATACTGTTAACTGTAAACTCCATGGATCTGACCTAAGGCCCTTATCGCTTCATAGTTAGCACAAGAACCAGTATAATAAAATCACAGAACCTAGATATAGGCCAGGGCTCGTGGGATAGGGCACATATATCCATAAATTAGATAAAAGATATATCTTAATGTAAAAGTACGCAGTAGTCTACAGTGACTCAATAAGTGTTGCAAGTACGTGGAAAGACCTAAAAAAGACACCATCAAGGGGCTGGGCAGTAGCACACAGGGTTTAAGCGCACACAGTACAAAGCACAAGGATCCCGGTTCAAGCCCATCTCCCCACCTGCAGGGAGGTCTCTTTGCAAGCAAGGAAGCAGGTCTTCAGATGTCTGTCTTTCTCTCCCATGTCTGTCTTCCCCTCCTTCCTCCATGTCTCTCTGTCCTATCCAAAAATTAAAAAGATAGAAATGTGTCGTTTTTGCCGGGCTGGCTTCGCGGGCGGGAGACAGATACGACCACAGACTCATGACTGAGCTGTGAATGCAGTTCAATCTTTATTCACGAGCGGGGATGCAGTCCAAAAAACTAATCTAATGTAATCACAACCCAATTCTGTCATGCCTCCCTCTCCTCCGGCAGAAGAGTCAGGAACAAAGGAAAAATACGTACTATATGGGGCGGGGAGAAGGAAGAAGAAGCATGAATCATTGATGACTAAACCAAATGTCCCAGAGGCAGTGGGGTGCCCAGCCAACAGTGACCATGCAAACAGAACACATAGCAAGCAACACAAGCAAACCCAGTGTGATGATAGAATCAGAAGGCTTCACAAGCAGAATCCAGAAATGGAAAAAAGATGGCCAGGAGCAGTGGATTCCCAGTGTAGGCATAAGCCCTAGAGTCAAAAAAAAAAAAAAGCATCATAAACGACTTTATCCAATAGTTTCTACTTAGACCTAGATACCCTCCTCACCTAGTTTCTGTTTCACCTCCCTCAATCGCTCCAGCCCAACCTTGTCAGATAAAGTAAGGATACAAAAACTGGATAAGGGCAAGAAAGCTGCAGACTTTTGGTCACTATCAGGCCGCCCCATCATTCGGGGACCTAGTCACGGAATCCTGGGATTCCCACATAGATACGATGTGCCTAGACCTCTAACAGATCCCTCTCTCCATTACCACTGGTCATCTCCATCAGGAACAACATCATAAACCCTTTTGTGGGCCTGTACAGGACCTTGCTTCAATGTGGAACAACAATGATAGGGTCTGCCCCACTCTCTAAAGGGAGGCTGGGTCACCATACTCTGCCACTCAAGGAAGACGGGTCCTGAAACAAGTGCCACTTAGAATGTTCCTATTTATGACCATGAAATGTGAACTCAGACCAACAGGGATGCAGAGCATATACAACTTGAAATTTATAACGACATATTACCTGGGAAGGTGTTCACATTATTACTGTCGGTATGCAAATTTTCCAGATTTCTGTGTCACTTGAGAAGAGCACATGAAGACCTAGCTGAGTAGACAGAAGACACGTGGCAATGTGCCCTGATGTGACCAAGGGGATCACTGCCATGACAAAGAGATCCCCCACGGGGTGGGAAAAAGTCTTTATGCCACACATCAGACAAGAACTGATCACGAAAATACACAGTGAACCCACCAAACTCAATAATAAAAAGACAAACAACAAGGAGTCAGGCGGTAGCCCAGCAGGTTAAGCGCACGTGGTACAAAGCGCAAGGACTGGGGTAAGGACTGTTCGAGCCCCTGGCTCCCCACATGCAGGGGAGTCGCTTCACAAGTGGTGAAACAGGTCTGCAGGTGTCTTTGTCTACCCCTCTGTCTTCCCTTCCTCTCTCCATTTCTCTCTGACCTATCCAACAATGATGACATCAAGAACAACAGCAAGGGCACCAAAAAGGAAAATAAATAAATATTAAAAAAAAAAAAAAAAGACAAACAACCACATTGAAAAGTGGAGGGTGGAATCTTCTCCAAAGAAGAGACATATGAAAAAATGACATATGAAAAAATGCTCAGAGTCAATGATGATCAGGGAAATGCAAATAAAAACAATAAGGAGATACCACTCTACAGCTGAGAGAATGTCAGACATTAGGAAAGACAGTAGCACCAACTGTTGCAGAGGCAGTGAGGGAAAAGGGGCTCTCCTACATTGCTGGCGGGAATGTAAGTGGGTCCAGCCGCTGTGGAAAGCAGTGTAGAAATTTATCAGAATTCAAGAATTGGACTTACCATACAACTCAGCAACCTACTTAGGGATTTACCCAAGGAAAACACAGGCACCTATCTGAAAAGACCTATGCACACTGATGTTCATAGCATAGCAGTTTGTAATAGCCCAAACTTGGAAGCAACCCAGATGCACAATGACAGATGAATGGCTAAGGAAGTCGTGATACAAATACACAATGAAGTAGTACGCAGCTGTTAAAAAGATGGGATTATCTTCTTTGCAGTAGTGTGGTCAGAATGTGAAGACATCTTCTTAAGTGAGACAAGCTAGAAGAGAAATAGCAAATAATCTCACTTATAGGGAGAATCTAAGAACACAGAACAGTAAGGGAAAACATAAGGTGAAACTTGGACTGGGTGTGGTCTGTTGCTTCAAAGCAAATAACTGTGAGGAAGACAGGATGACGGAATATTGGGGCCCCATTGTGTCTTGTCAACACATATCAAGTGGAGATAAGGGGCTAAACCTGTGTGTTAAAGACTAGACTATAAACCAAGGTATATTTGCTAATGTTTTTGCATATGTTGCTTCAATTCAATTCAGACATTTATATACAATAAAAAAGGGTCATGGGCATTAACATACCCATATGTCAACAGCTATATTGTAAACCGCCAACCCCACAATAAAATGAAAAAAAATAATTAAGATCAGCATCAGTTATTTGGAACAAATAAAATATTTTTGAAAAATCTAAAAACTAAAAAAAATAATAACTTAAGGTCTCACTGAGTAAATTTTTAGAGTATGTAGCACTTTTAAATATAAAAATTCTCATCTCCGCAATTCTTCCAACCACAAAACCATCTTCTGTTTTTGTGAGCAGGCATTCATTTGCAAATTATATAGTTTTTACAATGAAACACCCATTGCTGAAATAAGAAAACTTTAAATTATAAAGCCTGAGAATAAATTGATTCCATTTGGCTAAGATGACAGAGGCAATTCTTTCAAAGGGAGGGAAAGGAAAAGAAGAATAGAGAGCTGTAGAGAAGAATGTCATCCAAGGTGGGGCAGCATGGCTGTCAGGGTTATGAAAGCGGAGCTGATAGGACACAGAAAGTTCTGGGGCCAGCAGTGAATGCAGATTGGTGTGCATTCCATCTGCCCACTAGCTGGCTGGTCTGACTTCCCATCAGCAGTGATGGCTGTTCCCAAGTTAGTGTTTGATATTCATGCTCCATTACTTTAACATTGGCATGTGCCCACTCATTCCCCACAGCCTCACTTCTCATTAACTCCATACCTCCACCTCGCTGGGATGGAAAGTTCTTAGCCTTGCTTACAATGCAGAGTTTTACAAATTCATAGGTATTAGTCACATTAGTGAGAGCAGGAGGGACAGGCAGAATGGGGTGTAAGCTGAAGACCTGGCCAGATGTGACTTCCCCATCCCTTTCTCTGGATTGCTGTTGCTCTGTCCAAACTGGAAGGTGTCCATCTGAACATCACTTTCTAGACTATAAAGCATGAGGGCATGCCAGCCTTTCTGTTTCTGTATGCAGGAAACAGGATTCAGGCATAAAGGAAACATTTGAAGTTCGTACCTTTGATCAATTTCTCTGACATTTCATGCTATCTTTTAAAAAAAATATTTATTTTTTCTTTTGTTGCTCTTGTTGTTTTATTGTTGTAGTTATTATTGTTGTTATTGGTGTTGTTGTTGGATAGGACAGAGAAACAGAGAGAGGCGGGGAAGACAGAAATGGGGTAGAGAAAGATAGACACCTGCAGACCTGCTTCACCGCCTGTGAAGCGACTCCCCTGCAGTTGGGGAGCTGGGGCCTTGAACTGGAATCCTTACTCAGTCCTTGTGCTTTACACCACATGTACTTAACCCACTGTGCTACCGCCGGACTCCCCATGCCATCTCTTTTTTTTTTTCCATTAAGAGCTTTTTCATTTTTTTTTTTCTTTTGGATACCTTATATTTTGCTTACATATTCAGACTGTATATTTTGTCCTACATTTGCTAAGTTTTAGTTTATAAAGTAAAACTGGCTGAACCTATGTGTCAACAGCTGTACTCTAAACCATCACAAAGTGATTTTGGGAAAAAAAAAAAAAGCTGATTCCTCTAATTCCCCTATTGCATAGTTCTCAGTCCCATTCTTTTCATGTTTCCACGAGAACTCCCTACATTTGAGCTTTTACCTGATTACATTTTCATAAATTATTCTGTGTACTTATCTACAGTTTTTATATCTATTCTATTATTATTTATGCTTTTTGTATTTACAGGCATTATGAAAATGTAAAGTTATTAGATCTTTGTTGTTATTGTCCCTAGCTTGAAGGCACAGGGGAAGTTTTTAAGTAGCTAATGTGCCCTATATAACACGTGGTGAGTGTTTAGCTGCCGTTTTAATAATGATAATGACAGCAAGTTCATGCAGCATTACCCACAGTTCATAGAAGCCATTATCTCCAACTAAAGCGTTTTTGGAGCTGCTGTACAGCAAAGAAAAGGAAGTTTTCTCCACTTTCTTTTTTTTTTAAATTTTTTATCATATTTATTTATTTTCCCTTTTGTTGCCCTTGTGTGTTTTTTTTTATAGTTGTAGTTATTATTGCTGTTGTTATTGATGTCATTGATGTTAGACAGGACAGAGAGAAATCGGAGAGAGGAGGGGAGGACAGAGAGGGGGAGAGAAAGACAGACACCTGCAGACCTGCTTCACCACCTGTGAAGTGACTCCCCTGCAGGTGGGGAGCCGGGGGCTTGAACCGGGATCCTTATGCCGGTCCTTGTGCTTTGTGCCACATGCACTTAACCCACTGCGCTACCACCCGACTCCCTCTCCACTTTCAAATACATGTCTCCCACCAGCTTCCAATGGAGCTGATACTTCAGACTGGAGTGAAGAAAATCAAATCAAGAAATAGTGTAAGATGTTAAAGGTTTGTTAATATTACAGTGAATTGTACAGCCAGAATTTCATAGATATTTTTTTCTGATTAATATATATTTGCCTTAGTGACATACTCTAGTTTTACCTCACTACAAAGAATTTTAGAAATTGACTTCCCGTTTAATTTCTGAAAACATTGGCACTTAGAGTAATTGGTTTTCCAGGTCTTAAACAGATTCCAATCCCCCAGTGTGGACACTTGTGTTAAGTATCTCTTGTATAATCTAGAGTCGGGCAAATCAAGATGGCAAGTCATTGCTATCTCATAGAGTTTCTCTGGGTCAGGACTAGGAGATTCTATTAATAATTTGAGTGGTTCAGTTTCCAGTGTGCTCAATAGGTCATAATGTTACCACGTTGATGTGTTCAGTTAAGGTTCCACTGGAAATGCAAAATTCCCATTCAAGATGATCCGTGTGGCTGGTGATTAGCCTGAACTCCTCAATGGCTTTGGGTTGGGACATGGATTGTTTCATTTTGACTGCTTCCAACATGGCAGCTCACTTTCCAGAGACAAAGGGTGGGAGGAGAGGAGATACTGCGAAAAGAACATTCAGGCCAGATCTGTCTCACCCGTGGATATATATCCTTCCTGTTTCTCATTCTTGGTGTTAGTCTCACAGGCCATCCTGGTTACACCGTGAGTCGGGTCACAGAAGAGTGTCGTAGCAAAAGCTGGGACTATGGAGAGCCTTCTTAAGAGATGAGCCACAGGGAGTCGGGCCGTAGCGCAGCGGGCTAAGCGCAGGTGCCGCAAAGCACAAGGACCGGCGTAAGGATCCCGGTTCGAGCCCCGGCTCCCCACCTGCAGGGGAGTCGCTTCATAGGTGGTGAAGCAGGTCTGCAGGTGTCTATCTTTCTCTCCTCCTCTCTGTCTTCCCCTCCTTCTCTCCATTTCTCTCTGTCCTATCCAACAATGACAACAACAATAATAACTACAACAATAAAACAACAAGGGCAACAAAAGGGAATAAATAAATTAAATAAATTAAAAAAAAAAAGAGATGAGCCACTGCACAGTCCCATCACCATTATGCTGAGACAGGTGAAGTGTGACGCAGCAAGAAAGATTTTTCTTAGGAAGTGCTGTTTTCCAAGATTGTCATTGTCACAGGTTTACAGCCTGGCATCTCTCCAAAAAATCAACAACACACTTCACCCGTAGCTAAGAAGGAGGAAGAAAACATAACCATTAGTAGTTTATTTTTTATTAGATCTTCCTGTGAATGACCCACTTAGAAAAAATTTATTTATTTGTGTCTGAGTGGGATGCTCTAGTTTTATCTGACTACAGAAACATTTAGAAATTGACTTGCCTGGTTAATTTCTGAAAATATTTGCATTTAATGTAATTGGTTGTTCAGATCTTAAACAGATTCTGATCCCCCCATCTGACCAGTTGTATTAAGTATCTCTTGTGTCATCTAAACTTTGACTAATGCAAATAGCCTTAGTGGGATAGTCTACCAGACCACCAAAATCCAACCTCTAGTCTTTATGTCCAAAATTTTTCCTTATACATTCCTCTGGATTTTGGACCTCAAGTGGGTACACTTTGTTTCCTGTGGTCAATATGGTAAGAACCAACATAAATGATTTCTACCTTTTATTGATTAGCATGAAGCAGGTTAACAAAAAAAGTACAGGGGACCGGATGGTAGCGCAGTGGGTTAAGCACACATGACAGGAAGAGCAAGGACCAGCCGCTCCCCACCTGCAGGGGAGTTGCTTCAGGAGTGGTGAAGCAGGTCTGCAGGTGTCTTTCTCTCCCCCTCTCTGTCTTCCCCTCCTCTCTCTATTTCTCTCTGTCCTATTCAACAACAATGACAGCAATAACAACAACAATAATAACAACAAGAGCAACAAAAGGGGAAAAAATGGCCACCAGGAGCAGTGAGTTTATAGTGCAGGCACCCAGCCCCAGGCAAGAAAAAAAAAATACATTCTGAATAAAATGACACCCTGCTCTATCAGTGAGTCCGTGCTAGAGCTGTGATTTATAACTTAAAGTTAAGTACCGGGGAGTCGGGCTGTAGCGCAGCGGGTTAAGCGCAGGTGGCACAAAGCACAAGGACCAGCATAAGGATCCTGGTTCGAACCCCGGCTCCCCACCTGCAGGAGAGTCGCTTCACAGGCGGTGAAGCAGGTCTGCAGGTGTCTGTCTTTCTCTCCTCCTCTCTGTCTTCCCCTCCTCTCTCCATTTCTCTCTGTCCTATCCAACAACGACAACAACAATAATAACTACAACAATAAAACAACAAGGGCAACAAAAGGGAATAAATAAATAAAATAAATTTAAAAAAATAAATAAATAAAGTTAAGTACCAAATGACTTGTCACTAGCAGTGAATTCTTTAGACACCCATTTCAGAATTTAACCACTGTTAGTATTTGCAAGTGTTCTACAGTAGCTATATATACCTGTCCCCATGTGTTCAAATGTACAGTCTTACTGTTTTGACATTGTAAGTTATTTTTGAGTCTGAGAACACTATTGCTATTAATTTATGTAGAAAAAAATTGTTATCATTCCAGATCCTACAATAGTAATCTACCAATTAGAAGTGTATGACTTTCAGATACTGGAAGAAACTTCTAACATAAATATTATAAAATGTCAGGTTGAATTAACTGTATGGAACGTGCTCAATGTAAGAGACATGCCGTCCTTGGTGTTGTCTATAGCCCTTCTGTTTCAGAAATCTGCACGACCCTCAGTACCCCTTTTTGAGTCTGTGTCTTGATTCTTCTTTTGTGGTCCCCTCTTATCAAATCAAAATGAGGAAAGTCTTGTAGATTTCTTCCTGGGTATTTTTTATCACTTTCTGAGTCAGCCAGTGCTTCTTAATTCAAGGCTAAACTTACCAGCTTTACTTTTCTTAATTATTCAATAGCTCCTGATCATATGTGTTTTAGTTTTCTGAGAATTCAGGTAGAAATTGTACTAACTCATATAACTCCCAATATTCTCTAATCATGGTATATTGTTAGAAATTAGATGAAAATTTTAAAATGATTTTTTCTTTTTAGATTTTAGTTTGCATTTTTTTATTATCTTAATTTATTGGATAGAGACAGCCAGGAATTGAGAGGGCAAGGGGAGACAGAGAGGGAGAGAGACACCGGCAGCACTGCTTCACTACTCATGAAGCTTTTTCCCCTGCAGGTCGAGACCTGGGGCTTGAACTTGGGTCCTTGCACACTGTAATGTGTGTGCTCAACGAGGTGCGCCACCACCTGGCCCCTCAAATACCTTTCTTTAGTGCTGCTTTGTCATGTACTTAACCCAGGTTTCAGTCTGGGCCTACCACATTGGAGGAAGCTTTGATAATGTTATCTCTCTCTCTCTAAAAAAGAAAAAAAAGCAACAAGGAATGTTTAGTATGTTGTTTTTGTCCAGTGTATTCTATTGAGGAAATAATGATTTACTGAGTGGTTTTTGACATGGGGTACGCTTTTTGTCAACTTACTATGGGAAAAGACAGCTAGTGGCTCATAGTACAGCTGCTGACAATTCTGTGTGTACACCTTGGCATCTCTCCATAAGTATCTATAAGACACTCCTTCCCCCAGCCTAAGTACTTTCCACTATCATTCATCATGACTCCAAAGCCTTAGCATTGTACCCCATCCTTTGTACTCTTTCTCCCAGCATCCTTTGCTTTAGTGCAATACACCATACCCAGTCAGAGTTTCATATTTTATTTTCCCTTACAGTCCTTGATTCTTTTTTTAAGATTCTTTAATTTAATTTAATTTTATTTTATTTTATTTATTACTGGATAGAGACAGAGAAATTGAGAGGGGAGGGGGGGGAGAGGGAGAGAAACAGAAAAACACCTATAGCCCTGCTTCACTACTTAGGAAGCTTTCCTCCTGCAGGTGGTGACCAGGGGCTTGAACCTGTGTCCTTATGCACTGGAATGTGTGTGCTTAACTGGGTGCACCACCACCTGGCCCTTCTTAACTTCTATGTTTGAATGACATTATCTGGTCTTTATCTTTCTCTTTCTGACAAGGAAATGACATTTTTCACAGCTGCATAATAGTCCACTGTGTACATAAACCATGAACCTTTTTAGTCATTCATCCCATCTGGGTTGCTTCCAATTTGGAATGATTACAGATTGCACAGCTAGGAACATCAGTGTACAGATATCTCTTTGGACAGGTGATATTTGATAAAACCCCAGGAAAGGAATTGATGGGTGGCAGGGTAGGACCATTTCTAGCATTCTGATGAGGATTTTCACCCACAGGGATTTTCACCCACAATGTAGGAGAGCTGTGGAAATTGAGACTAAATCTTTACTATTGCAAAGTACTCTTTTTTTTTCTCTTTTCCCAAAATAGATCGTTCCTTTCCATAAGACATCCATGGGAATATATTCTACCATCACAATCAATGTGATCATTGGACTTGCCCTCTCACTTCCATCAGCTACCTCCTTCTGATCACCAGTTCTAAAGTAGGGAAGGTATAAGGCTTGTGCAGTGATGAACCCAGTAGAGTGCACACCTTAACATGCTCAAGGGCCTGGGTTTACTCCTCTCTCACTACCTGCAAGGGTGAAGCTTTTTGTGCAGTCAAGCAATAATGCAAATGTCTCTTTTTCTCTCTCCCTTAGTTAAAAAAGAAATTCTCAATTTCTCTAGCTACCGGTTTCCATCTTGCAGGTGGAGAGCAGGGCTTGAACCCAGGTCCTTGTGCATTGTGATGTACACATTTAACTAGCTGCATCACCACCTTGCCCCTCTCTACCATAAAGAAAAATAAAGTTTATCAAGAGGAATAGATTCACAATGCAGGCACCAAGTTCCAGGGATAACCCTGATTGATAAAACTTTAAAAATCGAATGATAACAGAATAGAAAAAAAATTAAATGTGCAACCCTTTTGCCACAGCAAGAATGAAAAAAGGCCTAACACACGGATCAGTTTTTAAATCACCTAGCAGCTGCCTGTAGGATTGAGCCAAGTTAGAACACTTGTGAGACAAAGCGTTTAGCTAATGGAAAATTTACTAATTATAGGTGACCTTTAAATAAGAATGGCTTCCTCTTGTCTGCAAAGCACTAGCCTGGCATTCTAAGAATCTCTGTGGTCAACACGTGGCGTTGGTTCCAAAGAGCCTGGTGAAAATGACCCTTCTCATGGGTCTGGAATAGGAGCTGATTCTCCTCCCTGTGAATTATTCCAAGTCCTGAAAGAACATCAAATGCAATCAAAAAAGATATCAAGAGATAGGAGCATGGTATGGGTCCAAGAGCTTTGTGGAATTGCAGTTACAAAGACAAAACCTAGGGAGTCAGGCGGTAGCACAGCGGGTTAAGCACATGTGATGCAAAGTGCAAGGACCAGCGTAAGGATCCTGGTTCGAGCCCCTGGCTCCCCACCTACAGGGGAGTCACTTCACAGGCGGTGACGCAGGTCTGCAGGTGTCCATCTTTCTCTCCTCTCTGTCTTCCCCTGCCTCTCCATTTCTCTCTGTCCTATCCAACAATGACATCAATAACAACAACATTAATAACTACAACAATAAAACAACAAGGGCAACAAAAAGGGAATAAATAAATATTTTTTAAATTACTTAAAAAAACAAAGATAAAACTTGTTTGAAGAGCAGTAGTGAGCCTCAGTTATTATAAGCAGTTGATGCATCCGGCAGGGGAGACCAGATGATTTAATGCTGAATCACCAGTTTCCCTAGGACTGATTTAAGATTGTTCCAGCTCACCAAGTATTTCCAGGACTGTCACCTGCATACATAGAGATAACACAGAAGATTCTGCCTACTTTCACTGTATCTTTCCCAGAATTGATCAAGATTTTTTTTTTTTAATATGGAATTAAGGCATGAACTCAGGAACTTCCATGTGTATAAGACTACTGAACAAAAGTCTTGGACCCAATTTTTGCTCATTTTTACTTTAGGAAGAGAGAAGAGAGACACCAAAGAATCACTGTGCTCAGTGCTAACCATGTGCTAGATTTGAACCCAGGGCCTTGTGTGTGGTTCAGAATCAACTGCAACAGCTATCTTCTGCCCCATCTACCCTTTCTTGGTCATTCACTTCTGCTTCCTCCTTTGAAAGAATAAGAAGAACTATTATAAAGGGACTGGACACACCTCTGGCTTTAGGATTTACCTTTATCTAATTTGTGTCTTGCATTGTTTAAACATATTCTCTACTAGGTAAACTTTCTCCTAACCTACTTTTTTCTCTTCTTTTCTCTATTAAGGAAAAGGTAGCAATTTGTGAAGAACACCTTTATTAAATTAGTGTTTTTTTTTTTTTTTCTCATGAAACTCTCCCATTTCTAATACCAGAATGGGTGTATACTGAAACTTTTAAAAACAGGTTTTGATGGACGGGGATTATATGTCTAATTTTTTCCAACCTGAGTTCCTTTTAATATACTATTATAAAATGTAATATAGATCAGCAGGAAATTGTTCATTTTTTATATCATAATAGCTGTTGTTTCTCTAAATGTTCTTCAGTTACATTTTAGGAAAGTGAGGCTTTGTGTTGAAATATAGTCTTCTCTAGTCAAAATAATGGCTAATGGCTAATGGTTGATAGAATAGCAATATTTTCTTTAGTGTACTACACAATTTAAACAGGAAATTATTATATTTTCATTTTAGTTTAAAGACAAGAGAGGTTTTAAAACCTTAAATATCTAAGAAGTATATGTACAGATAGTACTTGGGCAGAAATGCTAAATAACTAATACTTTGTCTTGACAGTGCTAACGTGCATCTTTTTTTTTTGTATATAAGAAATTGTTATGTTTCCTGGAACTGTATACACGACTCTTTGAGCTGCCAATTTAAGTATATACAGAACTCTTACCCAGCTTGTGAATTTAAATCATATTTGCTTTTATTATATTTAGTGAATTCCCATGGGTGGTTAGATTGTCAATTTCAGGTGAGTTGCATTATGTTACCAGCAGAAGTCTAGCATCTATCTGCTCATTTCACCCCAGTGACACCCTTGAGCCCCCTTTCTCTGTAGTAATTATCAATCTGTTCTCTTCATATAAACATTTTTTATTTAGTTTGTTAACTTACTTTGTTTCACTAGCTCCCATAGACTGTCCAGACCTTAAAACTAAGTCTGGTTACGTAGCAACAGCTTTCACATACAGTTGTTACAATGATAAAATATTTTGCAGGTAGAAGTACTCTGGAAGAATACAGTTATTTTAATATAGAATTATAGCATTTTGCTTTGCTTTCCTGGGAGCATTTAAAGTATTCATTTTCAATAGCATTTAAAAAATATTTCTCATCAGTTTGTATTCAGAAGTATACCATTGATTAATTTAGCTCACAATCTAATTCACTTAAAATAATGTTTTAGGTTTGATAATGACAAGCATTCAGTTCTGTGTAAAATTTACAAGACCACTACAGATGTTTTGTTTTTTTACTAGAGCATTGCCAAATTGTAGTTATCTATGCTCCCCTTCCAAACACCACCAAAACTTTTGTGTATTGTAAAATATCACCAAACCCTTTGTGTATTGTAAATTCTTAGACTTATGCTTTAAGACTCATTATCATATGTCTAGATGTGAAGACATGGTACAGGGAGTTGTAGACAGACAGTTTCCATTGACAGCTGAGTGGCAGGGTCTTCACTTTAAATGCTTAGAGCTAGTGGGCTCACTCTGATTAGCATCGCACCAAGGGGATATTGAGCTAGGACCTGGGACAACATGTCTCCTGAATAGACCTTGATTCCTATGCTGGCTTCAATCATATGAGGCCCTTTCAAACTGACTTCATTTCATATTGTCTATTCTTTCCCAAGCCTGCTTTTTTGAAAGCATACTTTAGACATTGATTTATAAAGACAGTGCCTTTGAATTTGAAAGATCTCTCACCTCCTTTAAAACCTACCTCTTCTCGATCATATTCTTTATTTTATCTAGACAGGTGGAATCCAGCCAGGTGTTTGTATCCTACAACCCATGTTCTTTTGCTTCTACCGATTTTGGTCACACTCCTCTTTATATTATCTTCTTTCCTTCTTTCTTTATTAGTATTATTGTTTCTACTCAGCTCTGGTTTATGGTGGTAGGGTGGATTGAACCTGAGACCTAGAAACCTAAGGCATGCAAAGCTGTTTGCACAACCATTATGCTATCTTCCCTGCCCCCTCTTTGTATTATAATGGAGGGAGATTTTCTCAAAGCAGTAGGTCAGATTCAGATTCTGAGGGAATTCCTTGTGAGTACTGAACCTCATAAGTATTTACCCCCCCCCCCCATTTCTTCTCATTTCTAAGTGATTATACAATACTACTCACCAAAGGACTTTTCAGGGCTCTAGCCTGAACTCCATAATGACTCCGCCTCTGATGATACTTAGCATGAGACTAATCCTCTTCTGTTAGCAGTAATTGTGAAAGAAGCAAGAGCAGTCTTCTAGCTCTGGACTCTTACAGGGCCACTATAAAAGTGAAGCTTATTGGATCAAAGAAACAACTCAGCATTAGGGCAAAGGAATTGCATGCCTGAAACCCCAGACAGAGGTCCTGGGTTCAGTCTCCCATACCAGCATGTGACTGACCAGAGAAATGATCTATTCTCTTATTTTTTCTTTCATGTATATATAGTGCATTTATTTATTTATTTATTTTAATTGTTATTTATGAAAAGGAAACACTAAGGGGTACAAATCCACATAGTTACCACCACCACCACTCCTTATTCCCTCCCCTCCCCTGATAGCTTTCCTATTCGTTATCCCTCTGGGAGTATGGACCCAGGGTCATTGTGGGATGCAGAAGGTGGAAGGTCTGGCTTCTGGAATTGCTTCCCCGCTGAACATGGGCATTGACACATCGATCCATACTCCCAGCCTGTCTCTCTCTTTCCCTAGTGGGGTGGGGTTCTGGGGAAGTGAGTCTCTAGGACACATTGGTGGGGTCCTCTGCCCATGGAAGTCCAATTGGCATCTTGGTAGCGCCTGGGACCTGGTGGCTGAAAGAAGAGTTAACATATAAAACCAAACAAATTGTTGACTAATCATGAACCTAAAGGCTAGAATAGTGCAGATGAAGATTTGGGGGTCTTCGTTTTGTATCTAGTTAGTAGGCCTACTTTAGTTATATTCCAAAGGACCCATGATTTATACTAGTGTATTTTTATGGACCTAGATTGACAAGAGTGTTCTGCAGACATCTATGTTCATGGGGAGACACAAAATGTCTCCTATACATAAGCAGCTGTGCTGTAACCCAGCCTCCCCCTCCCCCTCTAATATAGGGGAGGTAAAAATCTAAAAAAAACACATATGCAACATAGAGGTTTATTCCAGCATCCTAAATTGAGTAATCATTCCTCCAGTTCTTTGTCTGGAGGTCCACAAGGCCAGGTCTGGAGTTGGTGACTGGCTAGAAGTGCTCACAAGACTGGCAGACAGTTACACTCAATGCAGTGATTGATTACAGAACAAGGGTGCAAAGCTGATTCCGCCCAGGGAAAGGGCTCCTAGGGTAAAGTGAGTATCAGATCAGTCACCCAAGTCCTTACTGAACAGAGTCAGTCAGGAGGTATATAAGCAAAGTGTAGCATCAGGAACCAGACCCTGTGCCCCGGGAGGCTCTGTAGACTGAGTGCCCTAGACATTCCTGGAGTGCAGCATGCAAGCTGTCACCATCTCTGCAAATGCCATTCCCAGCTTGCAGACTTCTGGGAGGAAATAGGCTGGCATTCCTCAAAAACCACCTTCCGGCACAGTTTACTCTTTAACAAGGTATTTACGGAACTTTTTCTTCCCTTCTTCTCCTTCTCCTTCTCCTTCTCCTTCTCCTTCTCCTTCTCCTTCTCCTTCTCCTTCTCCTTCTCCTTCTCCTTCTCCTTCTTCTTCTTCTTCTCCCCCCTCCCCCTCCCCCTCCTCCTCCTTCTTCTATCAGCAGTGAACTATTGCAGTTTACATTGTCAGAGAAGGTCCTATTTGGGGAGCTGTCCTTTTGATAGCAGGCTCAAACCTGCTATGTGAACACATTTGGGCACCCTCTCTTAGCCTTAACAGGGGCTCTCTCCTTTAGGAAGGAAGTCACAATTTGAGACCCTCTGTGTGCTATTCAAAAAGGATATTATTGGGGCCAGGGGGTGGTGCACCTGGTTGAGCGTAGGTATTACAGTGTGCGAGGATCCGAGTTCGAGCCCCTGGTCCCCACCTGCAGGAGCAAAGCTTTGCCAGTGGTGAAGTAGTGCTGCAGGTGTCTGTCTCTCTCCCTCTCCATTACCCTCTTGATTTCTGGCTGTCTCTATCCAATAAATAAAGATAATTAAAAAGAAATTTAAAAAACAAACAAAACATAAAGGACATTCTTGATTTCCATTAATAGGCATGGAGTTTCTTGTTTGAAAAGCTTTAACTTCCATTCAATGCCAATGTTGACAGGGAAGGTTATCTTGTAGCATTCAGGGCTGGGAAGATTGCACTAGATGAGAATGTCTCTTTATGTTTGGGATTGAATGGAAACTTGCTACAAGGTTAAATTGTGTTTATTCTTTGCTTTTTCTTTTTTTTGGTACCATCTAAAAACCAGAAAGAGATTACATAATTATGTTAGGCAACCTTTTAGCTTGGGTTTTTCAGAGCTTAGCCATGTAGCATTCTTAGTAAAGAAATCATTACTGCCAGGCTGTCATTTGATGATTTGATTTTTTTCTAAAGCACCTTTTTACTCAGTTTGAAAAGTAAAGATGCTATTAGAAGTTTGGTAAATAAAAAAAAAAAGTGCAGTCCTGCTTTTTACAATGAAGCAGGAAGTATGAAATGGTGACTTTGTGCTGCTGTCACTACAGGGTGAAAGGGTGATTTTAATAGCTGTCTCAGGGAGCACAGATCATTTCTATTCTAATTGGTTTTAATCTAACGTTTTTCCTTTTTTTTTTTTTTTGAAAATCCCAAGAACAAGTTAGAACTAATTTTAGATCTGTAACTTTGATTGTCCAAGATAGATGTCATTTTGTTCTCTGCCTGCTGTGTTCATAATTTGGCAGTCAGTTTCTTATTACTGAGCTGTAGTCAGTTTAATGAGTGATTATGGGAACTCATTATTTCAAATTTAATATATTTGATTTTTTTTAATAGTCTTGTACATATAACCTCTAGTGTGACTAGGGCTTTGTCCGGCATGCACTCAAGAAGAAAGGTTACATCAGCAGTGAGTAGAGAAAACTGAAGTATGTACAAGCTAGATTTTTAACACTCATATCATTGTTTGCAAAAGTAAAAAAATCTGTGTCAGTATTTTTACATGATGGACAGTAAGTTATTTTTAAAATAACTTCTTTTTTTTTTTTAGATAATGGTACATGTAAAGTCACTACACTTTAAAAAATTTCTTTCATTATCTTTATTTAATTGTTATTGGAGAGACAGCCAGAAACCAAGAGAGAAGGGAGTGATAGAGAGGGAAAGAGACTGAGAGACACCTGCAGCACAACTTTACGGCTCACAAAGCTTCCCCCCCACCCCCACAGGTGTAGACCAGGTGCTTGTGCACTGTACCATGTACACTTAAACAGGTGCGCCACTATCTGCCCCTGGGAAGTTTTTTTTAATTGACTAATTTTTAAATTTGTTTATTTACTGGATAGAGACAGTGAAAAATCAAAAAATGAAGAGGGAGATAGAAACACAAGGACGCCTGCAGCACTGCTTCACCGTTCACAAAGATTTCCTCCTTGCTGCTGGGAACTGAAATAGGACCTTTACTATCACTTTGCTTTATGTTGTTTGTCTTAATGATGGGCCCTGTTACACCACCTAGAAGCATCCATTTCTCTGGGAAGGTTTGAATAACATTTCCAGTGTTATTCCTACCCTACACTCTATTCCTCAGAACAAAATTTATCTTTTCCTAATAAAAATCATTTCCGTTTACTGTCAAGAGGTAAGTGGAGAACAAGGAGGAAGATAGGGCAACAGTAGTACATAGGACTTGCATATACAGGGTCCCAGGCTGTGCTCTTAGTACCATCAATAGCCAGAGCTCTTTTCAAAGAGAGAAAGAAAGAGAGAAGCAGTAGCAGCAGCAAATACAGCAGTCACATTGATTCACAATAAGAAAAGCATGGCAAATCGACTTCTCTGTTACTTATGCTTTACAGGAAGAAACTTGTGAGAAAGTCATACATTAGAAAAGAAAAATGCCAACTATTGGAGGAGATATGGGGTGGGGGCAGATGCTCCTCCATTGCTGGTGGGAATGTAAGTTGGTTCATCCCCTGTGGAAAACAATCTGGAGATTCATCAGAACACTAGAAATGGGCCTACCTTACGACCCAGCAATTTCTCTCCTGGGGATATTCAGAGGCAACAAAGACACCTTTTTGCAAAAATCTCTGCACACCTAAGTTCAGAGCAGCATGCTTTGTACTAACCCACACCTGAAAGCAACCCAGCTAGCCAATGACAGATCAATGCCTAGGAAAATTGTGATATATGTATATATGTATGCATGTATCTCATCTCCTTAGCAATATCCTCATCAGAACTTGAAGGTATTATGTTGAGTGAGACAAGCCAGTAAGAGAAAGACCAATACCATATGGTCTCATTTGTAGGTGGTACTTAAGAAGGAAAAACAGTAATGGAAAACATAAAGTGAAAAATTAGACTGATTGTGATGGATTGCACTAAAGCAAAGGACTCTGGGGAAGGAGGGAAAGGGGTGGGATGAAGGGACACTGTTGTCCTGGTGTGTCTCCTATACACCAGTCAAAGGGTGGTGAGAGGTTGTGCCTATATGTTAGAGACTGCATTAATACCCAAATAAAGCGAAAAAAGGGGGGACTCCTTCTCCTCATAGAAAAATATACTCTTACACTGTTCCCAAAAGCAACAATATCATAAAAAGTGTTGCTACAATTTTCCCAGTAATTTCTTGTCCAGAATTCAGTACTATAGACGTAACTGGAGATAAGCAATACTTGAATATGTTGATTATGAAAGCATGTTTAATAGCCAAAGTGAATTGTATCTTTATTTACTTATTTATTTATTTTTGCCTCCCAGGTTATCCCTGGGACTCGGTGCCGGCACTATGAATCCACTGCACCTGGAGGCTATTTTTCCCATTTTTGTTGCCATTGTTGTGGTTGCTATTGTTGTTAGAGCCGTTGTTGCTGTTGGATAGGACAGAGAAAAATCGAGAGAGGAGGGGAAGAAAGAGAAGGGGAAAGAAAGATAGACACCTGCAGACCTGTTGCACAGCTTGTGAGGTGACCCCCATGCAGGTGGGGAGCCAGGATCCTTATGACAATCCTTCTGCTTCACGCCATGTGCACTTAACCCATTGTGCTACCACCCAGCCCTGCGAATTGGATCTTATATATAATGATCATAAGAGATGGGAAAATAGGAAACAGGGAGAGGCATAATAAGCATTTATTACTCATTTCTCAGATGGCCTTGAAGCTTTCAAACCCTTGGACTACCTGGAGAGCAGCAGATAATGTTTGTGTAGAAGGGCAAGGATGACTATGTATTTAAAACTGGGAAAAACAATGAAATGAAGGGTCCGTTTAAGTCATGAACCCATCTTCTTCTTTTTCACAAACCTACTAAAATTCTTATACTTACAGCAGGATTGAACACAAAGATCAAGAGTTTGAACTTCAGATCACACTAGGAACTGTGTGATACCAGGCAGGTTATTAAAACTAAATAAACTTCAGGGCAGCAAAATAATTCACTCTGTCATGAGTGCAACCCAGGTTCCATCCATCCCCTGCCACACTAGTGGAGGCTTTGCTTCCACAGTTTGTCTCCCTTTCTTTCAGACTCTTTTTCTGTGTCTTTCTATCTAAAAAAAAAGAGAGAGAGAGAGAAAGAAAAAGAAAAAAAAGTCATTCTAGAACAGTGATATTTCAATGAGGGAAAAATGCATAGGAAAGCTATCGGGAGGGACAGGGATATGGAGGTCTGGTGGTAGTTATTGTGCGAAGTTGTATCCCTCTTATCCTGTGGTTTTGTCAATGTTTCCTTTTTATAAATAAAAAATTTTTTAAAAAAGGAAAAAATACAACTTTTTAATCTTATAGTGGGGTAATGAATTACCTTTAGCATATTAGTTAAAGTGTAAGAAGTAGTTCTTAAGATACGGCGAATATCTCAATTGACAGAGTGCTCGAATGCTCATCTTGACTGTTACACAGTGAGTAAGAAAGGACCATCTGGTGACGAATCTCGCAGAGCACACATGTTACAGTGCACACGAACCCTGGTTCAAGCCCCTTGTCCCCACCTGCAGTGAGGAAAGCTTCACAAATGGTAAAGAAGTATTGCAGGGGTCTCTTTCTCTCTTTCTGTCTCCCACTCCCCTCTCATTTTCTCTCTATTTCTATGCAAAATAAGAAAGTACAATTTGAAAAGAGATATGAAAAAAATGGGAAAAGCATAATGTTACTAATTTATTAAGGAAAATAAGCATCAGTAGATCATGACCTAAAATTGGGGATTTTCAATATTCTTGTGAAAATATAGCTTGTTGAGAAGCATCTGAAATAATTTCTTATTTTTTTATCATTTTTACAGATTCTCTTTTATTTTATCTTTATTTATTATTAGAGAAATTGAGAAGGGAGAGGGAGATAGACAGAGAGACACCTGCAGCCCTGCTTCACTACTTATGAAGCTTCCTCCCCCTGCAGGTGGGGCCCAGGGGCTTGAACCTGGGTCACTGCACACTGTGGTGTGTGCGCTTAACCAGGTGCGCCACCACCTGGCCCCGAGTTCTTTCTTTTTTTTTTTTAAAGAAAGTTCTTGTTATATTTTATTTTATTTATTTTTAAAATAATTTTTAAAATTATCTTTATTTATTGGATAGAGACAGCCAGAAATCAAGAGGGAAGGGGGTGATAGAGAGGGAAAGAGACAGATAGACACCTGCAGCCCTCCTTCACCGCTCATGAAGCTTTCCCCCTGCAGGTGGGAACCGGGGTCTCGAACCTGGCTCCTTACGCATTGAATACATGTGCTCAACCAGGTGCACCACCACCCAGCCCCTGGCCCTGAGTGCTTAGTATTTTATTTACTCATAGGATAGAGGCAGAGAAATGAAGAGTGAATGACAATGGGGGGGGTGTAAGCGAGGGAGGGAAAAAGAAAGACACTAGCAACACTACTTTATCACTTTTAAAGCTTCCCCCCTACAAGTGGGGGGACATGGGGCTTGAACCTATGTTCTTGCACATTGCAACATGTAAATTCAACTGCCAGGATAGCCTGAGGGGGCTTCTTCCTGAGCAAGTGCTCTCTGGGTTGGAGAGAACTCCACTGGAGCCAACCTAGGCTGCTTCGAGGGAGAGGGATCAGGAACTCCTGCTGGGCTAGCATCTCAGGAGAGAGAGACTCTGGGACTCTCGAAGAGGGAAGGCAATTCTGTGTTTAATCAGAAGAGCAGCTGTATTTATACTCTCCAAGAAGGAAATATTAGGGTGGGAACAGGATGTGACAAAGAGAGGGTGGAGCGAAAAGAGAGTGCAAACTAGTGGTGGAAAACAGAGTGTGACTAGGAGAGGGGGCAGAGCAAATAGAGAGTGCTAACTGGTGAGAACTAAACCAGTGCAAACAAAACAATGATTGTGTAAATAGACCACAGCATCAAGTAATGCAACAGAAGGGGTCTTAGCTATAAGGGGAGAAGATGGGATATGGAGATTGTGTGGCAGGAATTGTGTGGAGTTGTACCCCTCCTATCCTATGGTTTTGTTAATGTCTCCTTTCTTAAATAAAAAAAAATAAATTAACAAAAAATAAAAATAAAAAATAAAAAAATTCTTTCCAAGAATAAAAAAAAAGAAGCAGAATTTAGAAGCAGACCAACATTCAACCAGGTGTACCACTGTCCAACTCACTCCCCTAAAATGTTATAATACATGTCCTTAGTACTGTCTTGTGCTAGGTGCAGGTCTGTATACAACTCATTAGGAAAAAAAAATTCAAAACTGTTAACCATGGTAGGCACCTAGGAAGAAATAATCCTGGTAAATTCTTTTTTCCCCCTTTTGTTGCCCTTTTTTTTATTATTGTTGTTGTAGTTATTACTATTGTTGTTGTTGAAGTTGTCATTGTTGGATAGGACAGAGAAAAATGGAAAGAGATGGGGAAGACAGAGAGGGGGAGAGAAAGAAAGACTGATACCTGCAGACCTGCTTCACCACCTGTGAAGCGACTCCCCTGCAGGTGGGGAGCCAGGGACTCAAACCAGTATCCTTATGCAGTTTCTTGTGCTTCGTGCCACATGTGCTTAACCCGCTGCGCTGCCGCCTGACTCCCAATCCTGGTGAATTCTTAACCTTCTAGAGTCAGTCTAGAAAGTTACAGTAAAGCCCCAACAAATCTCTGCAGGACCTTGCACAGAGTCTAGATGGATGGCCACTGCGTGATGCACCGCAGACTGAGTCAGCTCAGAGCAAACTCCAGAATATTGTCACGAGGCTTGCCTTCTTGCCTTTTGGTTTTAGTGAGGTCAGGTGCCTCTCTGGACATGCTGTGTGAACTAAAAATTACTCTGTTTTTATTTTCCATTGCCATTAATGAGTTTTACAGGAGTCTGCATGGAATAACCTGATAGGGTTTTGGTTTTTTTTTCTGTGTGTTAAATGTAAACTTTTCATTGACCTGTGCTAGTTATTGGCACATGGCAGAGGAAGTAATCTAGAATGATAATTTAATGATTTTTTGCTTTGGGTATTTGAAATACTCACCAATACTCATTACCTTGTAATAATTTCTTACAGTTGTCAGTAAATTCAGAAGTAGCTTCCCCCCCCCCCCCCCAGAATGCAAAGTTCTTTGGAGAATGTTGACAGTTTCTCACACCCTGGTGAACTTTATTTTGTAGAGTTGCAGCCTTGTATACTTCACATGTGTGCATTCACTGTTCCCAGGCCCAGTTTTTCACTTAGAGAGGCACAGAAAACAAGGCAGAGACAGAAAGAAACACCACCATACAGGAGATTCCCCAGGAGCTGTGGGACTCCCATGTGGTGTTGGGACTTAAATCTGGGTCAGATGCAGAGCAAAGCATATGCAGGACCCATTGAGGTATCTCTTCTATCTCCATTCTAAGAGACTTTATGTTGTATGATCCATGTTGTAGAATTTTCCAAAGAGCTATGTATTTGCTCAATGCTTTTTATTTATTATCTTATGGAATCACAACTGCACTGTACTTTTGCATAGCATAACAGCTGAGGTAAATAAAATGAGGTTTACATAATTTTAGAGTTCTGAACCTTTACATCATGTTAAAGTCCTTGCACCTGTGTGGGGTTTGCCCATTATACTCTCACACAAAAGTGTGTATCTAGCAGAAAGATTGTCAAACCCCAGATACAAACCTGACCAACTATCTGCCCCATTTAGAAGATACAGAATGTAATTTGTATATTTAAGTGGCTAGGGGAAAAATCAAAAGAAAATTACTGTTTCTTCATACTTGACAATGATATGAAATTCAGGATTAGTTGTGACTTGAGCACAATTATTTCCCTCCTTTTCTTAGAGCCTTTAGGCATTGTTTTTCTTTTTATTTTCTGCCTCTGAGGTTATCACAGGGGCTCAGTGCCTACACTATGAATCCACTGCTCCTGGAAGACATTTTCTACATTTTTTGGTCCTTGTTATTGTTATTGTTGTCATGGTTGTTATTGTTGTTGGATAGGACAGAGAGAATCGAAAAAGGAGGGCAAGACAGAGAGGGGGAGAGAAAGGTACCTGCAGACCTGCCTCACCTATTATTAAGCAACCCCCCGTAGGTGAGGAATCAGGGGCTCAAATTGAGGTCCTTACACAGGTCCTTGGTGTTTTTACCATGTGTGCTTAACCCCCTGAACTACTGCCCAGCCCCCATGGACAGTTTTATACTACAGAGACAACAGTGATTATTTGGAAGGGGGCAACAAAACTTTGTTGATTCCTTATCTCCAGCAAGAATATGTCCTTTCTCATTGCTAAATGCTTATCATGTAGATACTATTGGTTCTTATATTAGTATGTAATAGTGAAAATAAATTCACAGTGAGTACTTTCATGGTTCGTATAGCTTAAAGCTAATATTTTATTTTATATTTTATTTTAATAATTATAAGACAAGTTACTGATGATTTATATAACAGAAAAGCAGGTTGACCTAATAGAATCATCTACGTAAATATTTACCATAATCTGGTTGTGAGTCTGTTTTCTTTTTTAAACAGATGTAAGTATATCATACTGAACATAGACCTGTCCTTTGCAGATGATTTGTGATTTTACTGTGATCAGAATCACCTATCTTGACCTTGTATTTCTGTGTTTGCTATGGTCCTACACGTCAATAGTGTCATAAATTGAACTATCATCATTCCAGAGCATGTGCCGAAAACTATTTATTGCTGAGTGTTTTATTGAGCCCTTGCTATCACTTTGCTTCCCTGTCTTTTGTCTCTTTATGTTAAGAAAGTAAATTACTACTCATTCAGATATAGTCTGGATATTGTCCACTGCCCTCTTGGCATTTACTTGTTTTGTTTTTTTTTTGCCACTAGAAATGTTGCTGGGGCTTAGCACCTGCACTGTGATTACAACATTGCTCCCAGCATCCTTTTCTTTTTTATCTTCTCATCTTTAACTGATAGACACATATGGATATTAAGAAGTTGAGAGAGATAGAAATGTAGAGAGAGACAACTGCAGTTTTGCTTCACTATGCATGACATGTTCACCCTGCAATTGGCAGCCAGAAGCTTGAACCCAGGTCCTTGTATTTTGCTGATGCACCAATCCCACACTGCTCTTCAGACTGTGGCAGTTTCTGGCCTCAGTCTGTACTCAAGCTTCACTTTGCCCAACTGCACATTTGATTTGTTAATACTGGTGTATTGTTGTATTTACCTAACCATGTGTGTAAAGCCCTCATATTTGTCACCATTTCAAAGTTGGTATTAATGGTTTAAAAAAATGTTGCTTAATTTCACCATGACATGGTAACATCATACCTGGAAAAAAACAATAATAACACCAATGCTTTTTCCCTGTGTTTGGTCCATGTCTGGTTTATCTAGTCCCAGGAGGACAGAGTTTTAATTCATCCACAGTATGCCCACCATATTTTACTAGGTACTTGATCTGAATTTATAGCTACTGAAATGCAAAATTATGTTTCTCTAAACGGAGGGGCACTCAGTCTTCTCGTGACTGAAGAATCCAGGTTCTGAACATAAGAATTGGCCAGACTTGGATTTTTTTACCTAAGTCTCTTTGTGTGGATTTGTTTGTTTCCTGCCCGGCTAGCTCTGTGGGAGAGAAAAGAGGAAGAGAGCAAAACCAGGAACACAAGTGGGCTTTATAGGGTAAAACCAGAAGTGGCAAATCGGAACGGAGATGACTGGGAAAGGGGGTGGAGAAAAGAAAGAGCTGGAAGGTAGAAACCTTCCACAGCAACGGTTGCTAGGGTTTTAACTGGCGGGATTAATGAACCCTGCAGGCAGGGCGGGTCTCTAGGTAGAAAGAAGATAGATCAAAGGATTGGGTGGGGAATCTTTCAGGCAAAACAATGATTATGTAAATAGGCCGGAGTATCAGCAGTGGAGGGGGGGGGAGCAGGCGGCTGGCTTAATGTCCAGCATCTCACTCTTCAGACTCTTATGTAGAGTACAACTCATATTTTCTCTAAATAAAGTTTGTCTGTCTTCTTCAGTCACTTTCCCATCGTATATTGGTGGATTAACCAGTCATACCAAACTGGTCATTACTCATCATGTTAGTCCAGGAGGTGGTGCAGTGGATAAAGCATCGGACTCTCAAACCTGAAGTCCTGAGTTCAGTCCCCAGCAGCACATATACTAGAGTGATGATGTCTGGTTCTCTTTCTCTCTCCTATCTTTCTCATTAATAAATAAAATCTTTTAAAAACAATTTTATGTGTATATATATGTATATGTATGTATATATATATATACATATATATATATATATATATATATATGTCTTTTTTATTTTTTATTGGGAGGTTAATGGCCTACAGTTAGTGGTTTGGCAGTTGAGTACAGTTTCCCATCTGGTTATGATAGGTGTGTTCGGAACACTCTCTCCCCAGACTTAGGCCCTTTTCTATCATCCTGTACCAGAGCCTGAAAGCCCTCCCCTCCCTGTCCTTCTTTAGAGCCTTTATTTTGGTATAATACACTTAACCTTTCCAAATTTATATACTTTTTTTTTTAGCTTTCTGTACATTCTGATTTCATATTTGGATCATGGTAAGAGTTTTCAAATGTGGGAGTTGGGCAGTAGTGCAGCGGGTTAAGTGCATGTGGCGCTAAGCACAAGGACCGGCTTAAGGATCCTGGTTTAAGCCCCTGGCTCCCCACTTACAGGGGAGTCGCTTCACCGGCAGTAAAGCAGGTCTGCAGGTGTCTGTCTTTCTCACCCCCTCTCTGTCTCTCCCTCCTCTCTCCATTTCTCTCCTATCTAACAATGATGACAGCAATAACAACAATAATAACTATAGCAACAATAAAACAACAACAAGGGCAACAAAAAAGAGTTTTCAAATGTGGAAGAACAGTTTTCTTTTTCTGGTTCTGCTTCCAGGGTTATCACTGGGGCTCAGTATCTGTACTATGAATCCACTGCTCCTGGAGGCCATTTTTTCTTTCCATTTTATTGGATAGGACAGAGAGAAATTGAAGAGGAGGAGAGAGAGAGACAGAGACCTGCAGATCTGCTTCACTGCTTGTAAAACATTCCCCCTGCAGGTGGAGAGCTAGGGCCTAGAACGCATATCTTTACAAAGGCTCTTGTGTTTAGTTCTATATGCGCTTCACCTGTTGTACCATGGCCTGGCCTTTTGGAAGAAAATTTTTCTCCATTAGATTATAGGACTATTCTTAAACTCAGTCGCATGGAACTTACAAATACACATTTGTGTGTATTCCTATGGAAAATATGTACAAATATGATACCCATTTTATTCTATTCAGTCCCCCTCCCACTTAATATACAACTTTACGGAGAATCTCTGAGTAATATGAGAGATAAGGCACTTGGGAACAAGAGGGTAAATTGAGTAGGATCGGGGGTCTTGATTACTGAGATCAGAGTGCTAAGATAAGCAGAGATATGCAGTGTTTGGGGGCCAGGGGGAGTAAGTATGCCTCAAGATTGTGCAGTTTTTTTTTTAATTTTTAAAATTATTTTATTTTATTTATTTATTCCCTTTTGTTGCCCTTGTTGTTTTATTGTTGTAGTTATTATTGTTATTGTTGTTGTTGGATAGGACAGAGAGAAATGGAGAGAGGAGGGGAAGACAGAGAGGAGGAGAGAAAGATAGACACCTGCAGACCTGCTTCACCGCTTGTGAAGCGACTCCCCTGCAGGTGGCGAGCCGGGGTTCGAACCGGGATCCTTATGCTGGTCCTTGCGCTTTGCGCCACCTGCGCTTAACCCGCTGCGCTACAGCCCGACTCCCAAGATGGTGCAGTTTTAACAGGTGCGCCTTGAAGGAAGGAAGTTCTGAAGAACACTTAGGCCTGTATCTTTTTAAAGCCACTGCCTTACTCTCTGCATAGGTTAATAAAGATCGTAGAAGTCTGAGCTGGTATTAAGTGAGAACATGCCGTCAGAGAAGTGGTCCAGCAGGTAGACTCTATGCTTTGTAGACTTGAGGCTCCATGTTCAATCCTAGCGTTGCTATATGCTAGAGCTGGGCAGTGACATGGTCCCCCCCCTCTCTCTCATAAATATGTACTTTAAAAAACTCACTTAAAGTATATTTTAAAGGGACAGGCAGAAAACATAATGGTTATGCAAAAAAAAAAAACAGTGTATTCATACCTGATATTCCTATGTCCCAGATCGAGTCTCCCTACTCGTCACCATAAGCCAGAGCTGAGCAGTGCTCTTATAGCAAACAACTACAAAAAGATAACAATAAACTCATATATATATATATATATATATATGTTTATTTTATATTTGACACTACTGAAAACAGATTATAGTAATTCTACTTAGCAATTGCCACGAGACATAGCTACTTTCCTAGTGACAAGGAATTTGAAATTTATACTTTTTAGCTACTTTCAAATATACAACATGGTATTATTACCTAAAATCAGCATGTCTTATTTACTTTATAACTGAAAGTCTGTGCCTTTTGAAGCCTTCACTTATCCTTTCTGATCACCACCACTGCTGCTTGCCTCTGACAGTCAATAGTCAGCTCTCTTAGTGCCTCTCTGTCTCTCTTTATCTAACTATCTATGTATCATCTATCTTTCCTCTCAGTAAACAAGTTAATAAATATGAATAATAAAATGAGAACAAGATGGAAGCAGACTGGCTAATTCATAGAATCATAGAAAATAAAATAAAATAAAAACTAAAGGATTTGAATTGTGTTGGTGGATAGAATCAAAAGAGCTAATTCCTCCACATAGTTGATATTGAAAATAAATGTCATATTTCAAGGTGGCCTTGGCAGTTTCTAGAATTTCTAAGGTAGAAGTTGTTTTGACTTTTTTAATTTTAATTTTTATTTATAAAATGGAAACACTGACAAGACCAGCTTGGTGGGAATTTAATATTTGATAGATACTAAGCACTTAGGATGCAAAAATGAGCTCTGCCTCCATAGCTTAGTGATAATAGGGTGAGGAGTTTGAAGTGGTTAGAAGTGCAAAGGTAATGAATGCAGTGCACAAGTTACTGCAGCCTAACTTTCCAAGTACAACCGATACACTCAAGATACATTGGACTCTGTCTTTATGTCTGAATCTGAAAAATAAAATGTGTTTTTCTTTAACAAAATTACCACCAATTTGTGTGTGTGTATATGTATATGCCACTGGCTACTTGATTCTGCAGTCTTCCTAAGTCCTAGCCATCTCTCTTCTCTATGGTATTCTCCTTCAGGAGTTTTCCTATCCGACAGCATTCCATAGTTTATGTTGTTGAAGTGAAGCATGCAAATTGTAGTGCGGCATCACTTACTTTCATTGCTCCTCTCTTATTTCTAATGCTAGGAAACCATCGAAACATATCTAAGTGGCCAACGAATTTTGTAATGTCACTTTGGCAAATAGTCCATTTTGCAGGCCTCCATTCATTCCTATATACTTCTTCTATATATATTTCTTTTGTAATGGTGGGGAGGGATAATAGTTTACAGTATAGTTGTTGATTCATGGGTACAGTTTCTCTTCTCCTCATGAAAGGTCTCTGCAGAACCCTCTCACCTCCAGCTTAGATCCTTTCCCACCGTCACGAACCAGGACTCCAGTGCTTTCCCCATTCCCTGTCTTCCCCAGAGTCCTTTGCTTTGATGCAATACACCCCATCCAGTCCAGGTTTGACTTTATGTTTTTCCTTCCCTATCCTTGTTTCTTAAGTTCCACCCATAAGTGAAAACTTACCTTTGAGGGCTCTGCAGTTATTTCCACTTCTAGTGAAGTTATTCTGCCTCTCTGTTGAGGATCTATGATTTGAATAATGAAAATTCTGTAGACATTTCAAGAAAGTGTGAATGTCTAATAAACACCACCATTAGTGTCTAAAAGTTCTAGATATAAAGACAGTCTGAATTTTCCAGTGCTGGTAAACTATTTCTAGCCCTGACTTAAGTATTTCTGTGTTTCCATCTGCAGTTGAGAAGGTCAAGTTCAATATGTCTTTATTTTTTTATTTTCCCTTTTGTTTCCATTGTTGTCTTTTTTATTGCTGTTGTAGTTATTATTGTTATTGATGTTGTTGTTAGATAGGACAGAGAGAAATGGAGAGAGGAGGAGAAGACAGAGAGAGAGAGAGAGAGAGACCTCCAGACCTGCTTCACTGCCTATGAAGTGACTTCCGTGCAGGTGGGGACCACAGGCTCAAACAGGGATCCTTACACCAGTCCTTGCGCTTCGTGCCATGTGCGCTTGTCCCACACTACCGCCCGACTCCCTCAAGTTCAATATTAATCAAGTCAGGCTAATATGTTTCAAGTACCTTTCCCCATGATATAATCCCTCTGTTGCAGTTATCACTGAGCCTTCATTTGTTTGTTTGTTTGTTTGTTTCAGATAGAAACAGAGGCAGTCCTCTCTCTGGTTAGGGGTGGGAAGGGCACCATCAGGTTCCCATGACAAGATGGCAAAGAGAGATTTAGGTTTTACCAAATGGGAGTGGTTTGCAAACCACTGCTACATGGAGATAATAAATTGTGTTCACCAATTACTAACTGTCCTAGAAACCATTATTTTCTCCCAATAAAATGCTTTGAAAAAACAAAAGAAATAGAGAAACTGAGGGAGAAAGGAAAACAGACCACAAAACCAGAGCTTTATCCATTGGGATGGCTCCTGGCCTCAAACCTGGGTCGTGAGCATGGAGAAGCAAATGTCTGATCCAGGTGAACTCTCTTCCTGGGCCTGTCCATCATTCTTTTGGAACCACTTCTGGAGTGATAATCTGAACTTTTCTCTTTTACGTATCTCACAATGAAATCTAAGAGGAGTTGTTATTATTATTATTATTATGACATTAAACAGAGTTTATTTGAATACCAGACAGCAGAAAGAGTGCAGAATGGATGATGTGAAAGTTGCCATTGAGTCCTGTCCGTCCCCCTCAAGTTCTAGGATCCTCGTTCCTGCATCAGTTCTGGAGAGTTTCCTTCAATTTCCATGTGAGGGAGAAACTGGGCCTATACAAGCATGTTGGGCCTTATAGTTGTTGGTTGATCCTGGTCTGGGCACATCTAGCTTCCTGGCCTGGCTTCCGTAAGGTTTTGAATATTGATGTTGACACTAGGCTTTAGTTCTCACTTTCTGAGAGCAAAGAAATAGTCTCTAAACACGTTACAGTACTAACTAGCTATTCAGCTGCCAGCAAATCAATTTTAATCACCTACATTTATTTTCTTAGTCTAAAGAATGTTACATTGTGACTAGGTAGCTAGTTTCTTGAGTTCTGTTTAGCTGTCATTTTTCATATAAGTTGCTGTTGGTTCTGTGAAGATAGATACACACATGTTCAATAATTATCTTATCATATTGCCCTTGCTATTTGTTTTGTCAATTTCATTTGATTTTGTTTGAATGATTATTCCTATTGTCAGAATTCTAAATGATTCACTATTTCAACCAAATACAAAAGACTTTGGGGTCCAGGCAGGGCATACCTGGTTGAGCACACATGTTACCATATGCAAGAAACCAGTGGGTTCAAGCTCCCAGCCCCCCCCCCCCGACCCCCGCAAGGCATACCCTTCACAAGCACTGGAGCAGATCTACAGGTGTTTATCTGTCTATCTCCCACTTTATCCCTCCTCCCCTCTCAATTTCTCTATCCCATGAAATAAAATCAAGGGGAAAAGAATGACTGTGAGAGTAAAGGATTCTTGGTACAGGCACAGAGCCCCGGTGATAAACCCTGGTGGCAAAAGAAGAAAGAGGAGGCTAAGTGGTGGTGCATTCAGTTAAGCTCATTTATTACCAACCAGGGTTCACGTCCTCCTCTCCCCTACTACAGGGGGGAAGCTGCAGGAGCAGTGAATGAGGTCTGCTGTGGTCTGTCTTTCTCTCTCCGTGTCTATTTCTCCCTTGCTTCCCAATTTCTATCAGTCCAGTCAATGAAAGTATCAATCAATCAGTCAATCAATCAATCAATCAATCAATGAGGGACGGAGAGAGGAAAGAATGGAGAAAGAGGTTAAAAATGAAAGAAAGGAGGAGGGAGGGAAGGGAGAAAGAAGGAAGGAGAGAATTTCACATGAGATAGACACCAAGAGACTAGAACGCCACTTGAGTTCATGCAGTGTCAGGTGACAAACCAGATGCTTCAAGCATGCAAGTCCTGTACTCATGGAGCTGAACTATTTCCCCACATGCCTATTGTCAGCATTTAAGAGAGGAAGACAGTTTTCTGTTAACATATGTGCCACAGCCCCCTATCCCTTGGCCAGCACATATTTCTGTGCCAGGACACATATGAACATCCATTGAACTCTTATTTGGGGGCAGACTAATGGCAGGCATTAAAAGTAGTGATGATGGGTGGCATGGTAACATAATGGTTATACAAACCAGCCCTCATGCCTGAAACTCCCAGGCCCCAGGTTCAATCCCCCACACCAGCGTTAAGCCAGAGCTGAGCAGTATTCTGGAAAAAGAGAAAAGAAAGTAGTGATGAGTGAATTATCTTTTCTGTCCTCAGGCAATCTCACAGTGTCATGATTTTTTTTTTTTTTTCTTGGTTGATGACAATCTAACTTCTCAGCCCTGGAAAATTTCCTGTATAATCAGGCAATTTCTGTACTGCTGTTGTTTATTTTTTTTGGAGTCTTAGTCTGAAATAAGCCAACTACTCCCTTAATCTTTTGTTTGGTGATGAGCAGAATCTAGTTTTCTCTTTGGATTAGGGAAATATATGTCAGTGATGTTGTAAAGAAGACATATGTGCCTTTGAGGGCATCAGCTATTTCAAAATGATAAGATGATTTTTTCCCATCAGTACCTAGATAGAGGATAGTCATAAATAAATAAAGCACAGATTGAGCCTGTCATACCACAAGAGACCTTGAGATAAAGGAGAACCCTCCAATGTCCTGTGAATAGTTGTTGGAATACTTTGAGAAAGACTATGGTTGCCTTATATTCTTGAAAAGATATGAACAGCAATTTTATGTGCTAGATTAGGGTGAAATTTCCCTTATTCGCTGTCAAAAACTCAGCATGGTTTTATACTTGAAGTTAGAAATCTGAAATTCCACCCTTACCTGTTTTTTATATACCTTTGCCTCTGAAAGACATTAGAGGAAAAGGTGTCATTTCAAAATGACCATTTCTTTCTCATCTCAACTCACTACTACCAGTGAGCTGGCTTCTTTTTTTTTTTTTTTTTTTTTTGACTTCACATTTATCAGTATATTTCAGTGTTTCTCCCTAGGCAAGTTATCTGTTGTTAAGAGGTAAAGGACTTATAAATTCACTTCATTTATGTTCAGAAGATGATTCAGGAGACATATTTATGCAGGCATAGCTCTTCATGATTTTCTCGCATAGGGAAAAAAAGATATTATAAAGGAATTTATAAGACAGCTAACTTTATTTACTTAAAATCTGATTTTATCTCTAGTTCCACATTAGTATCAGTCTTTGCATTCACATAAGTAAATTCGGAAGATCTGCTTAAGAGAATTCAAAGTTCTGTAGAAAAAAAATTGGTTTTAATTTCCAGTAATTTGATTATGAACATATTTTATAATACCTTTGCCACAACCTTATGTTAATATGCAATGTCATTAGGGCAGTGATTTTTAAAAACCCTTTGTGCAGTCTAATGTCGACATCAGGGGATGAAATGATTATCATAACCAGACTATTATTGTACTATTCTAATGTCTTCTCTCCGCTATACTGAGATATAAAATTAGAAACGAATGCTAATGGTTCTAATGATCAGCGTATAACACTGATAATGGAATGCCTACCTACACTGCATCTTTATTTTTATAGCTCATCTGCTTATCAGGCTGACATTATTACTCAGTGTTGCCTTTTCTTTTACTTTAACACACAGGGATGTGAGCTCATTTCAACCCTTGAACAGGACCATACTGATTTCACCAAGTGCCTTCAAGTGCTCCAGAAAAAGATAGAAGAAAAAGACTTACAGGTAGGCCAGACACCCTGTAAGTGGCTTAGAGTCTTATGAGCACAGATGAGAGAGACTGTCTTTAAAGTCCTTCCTGCAGTCAGTACTGCCTTATGTTCCTTTCACTATATACACAAATCCAGGAGCTACTGGATACTGGAGGCCCTGGGCTCAATCCTTTACACCACATTGGAGCACTCTGGACAACACCAAGAGAAATTCACAGATGGTGGAGTGGCTCCTATGTGTCTTTTCTCCAAGGACATACAATTAAAACAATAAAGAGGGCTGGGTGGTGGTACACCTGGTAGAGCGCATGCATCACAGTGCACAGTGTCCCGGGTTCAAGCTTCCGGTCCCTACCTGCAGGGCAGAATCTTCCTGAGCAATGAAGCAGTGCTGCAGATCTCTCTCTGTCCCTCCGCATATCACCCTATCATTCTCTCTCTCTCTATCCAAAATAAATAAAGCAAAAAATAATATATATATATATATGTATATATATATATATTTTCTTTTTTAAAAATGGGGGAAATGGAAGCGGCTGGGTGGTGGCACACCTGTTTAAGTGCACATGTGACCATGCTCAAGGACCCAGGTTCAAGAACCCACTCTCCACCTGTATGGGGAAAGCTTCATGAACAGTGAAGCAGTGCTGCAGGTGTCTCTGTATTTGTTTCTCTCTTTATCTCCTCTTGCCCCTCTTGATTTCTGTGTCTATTCAACACATAAATACATAATTTTTTTTTTAAATATTATTAAAAATGGATGTGGAAAGCTGCTCACCAGTGAATTAGTCTGTTCATTACCAGACACTGCAAATCATCATTATCATCATCATCATCATCATCATCATCATCATAAGCACTTTTGTGTAGAGTGTTGAAACAAGTTGTTTATGCAGAAGACTCTAATTCCTGAGCCTCTGAAGTTCCCAGGTTCTACTCCTGGAAAACCTATAAGCCAGGTCAGAGCAGTACTCTCATAAAACAAACAACTGTTGTGCAAGTTGTTGAGAATTTTAAAGGACTTTGATAAATATCTGACTACTTTTATTCTAGAACTCACACCTAAAATTGTATGCTAATTAACAAAAATTCTGAAGTTATCTTATTTGTCTATCCGTCCATCGATGACCTACCTATCTAACCTATTTATCTTAAATCATCTGCCCTCAACTTTCATTGTTGTGCAAAAGGATTCTGTGATATGCATGGGTTTTTGAGCTTTTTTTTTTTTGTATTCTTTTTTTTTAAATTTTTTATTTAAGAAAGGATTAATGAACAAAAACATAAGGTAGGAGGGGTACAACTCCACACAATTCCCACCACCCAATCTCCATAACCCACCCCCTCCCATGATAGCTTTCCCATTCTCTAGCCCTCTGGGAGCATGGTCATTGAGGGTTGCAGAAGGTAGAAGCCAAACAATTTGTTGAGCAATTATGGATCCCCAGCTTGGAATAGCGGAGAGGAAGTGTTAGGGAGGTACTCACTGCAAACTCTAATGTACTTCTGCTTTGAGGTATATATTTTGCAGTAGTTTATGGATACGTGTGAACGTAAGCTCTCTCTCACAGAAACTGGTGTATATCTAGGTTATGGGACTTTGTTAGAAAGTGAACTACCTGAGATGAAATTAGAGTGTACTCTAAAAGGAAAGGTCTCACCCGAGTAATGAAGCCGAAGGGTTGTCATTTTTTTCGTATTCTTTACCCAAAGCTGAGGTATGGATAATCCATCACCAGGATGCATTTGATAGGACTAAGTCTTCAATATACATTATTTTCGGATTCAGGGATACACACTTGAAACCTACCACCTCAAATACAGTAGGGAATGTTAAAAAGCTATTCATCTAAGCTTCTAGAAATGTATGCTGTATTGTGTTCAGTAGGACAAAGAAGTAAATCTGGATTAAAATCCCTAAGAATAGAAGGGCGGGTCTCCTTCTGGCTTTTCTTAGGATTATATGGCAATAAAACATGTTGCTTCAGTGTCTTATATTTTAAACACAAAGTTTATATTTGGAAAAAATATATAGAAATATTGCCACAAAGTGCAAAGTCTATATGTCTTATGCATTTAAACTCATAGTAACTAGTTTGTTAAGAATTCATTCCATTGACATTCTCATATACCAAGTAATTTCAAAGCAGCTTTTAATAAATAATTCGTGATTGAAATAATACCATGATTGAAAGCAAATACCTAAAATGTATTTCTACATACACTTACACAGTCAGTTATTAATGGCTAGAAATCAAATACTACATAGAGATTATAGGATTATTACATACACTTAATTCATTTTATCCCTTTAATTACCAGAAATAAATACTGAATTATGGGGAGTTGGGCGGTAGCGCAGTGGGTTAAGCGCAAGTGGAGCAAAGCACAAGGACTGGCGTAAGGATCCTGGTTCGAGACCCCGGCTCCCCACCTGCAGGGGAATCATTTCACAGACAGTGAAGGAGGTCTGCAGGTATCTATCTTTCTCTCTCCCTCTCTGTCTTCCCCTCCTCTCTCCATTTCTCTCTGTCCTGTCCAACAATGACAACATCAATAATAACAACAAGAAAACAATAAGGGCAATAAAAGGGAATAAATAAATAAAATATTTAAAAAATAATTACTAAATTATGATTTTTATATACTAGGATAGTTTCTCTGTATTTCTGAACTTAACTTTTCATTTATTGAATATTAGGGTAGAGGCCAAGGTTTTCCATTTAATTCTTTAAATGTTATTCCATTGAATTCCTTGTTTACATTTCTCAACTAGACACATGATACTTATGTGTCTGTAAATAGTATGAGATTAAGAATATTTACTTCTATCCACTAATTATCAGTTATTGATTTGTAAGGAACTGATACATTGCTATTCGCTGGAGAAGAACTTTTTGACACTGGACATAATTAATCAATATAATAAGAGTTGACTGAGAGGATTGGTCGGGGAACTGTGGCAGAACTCTGAGCAGTGTCTTCTCAGAATTCCAGTGTCTTCTTAGCAGACTGCTCTGAAGAGCTGATATCTTTGACACACTTCCAATCCCATGAAGACTAAAATGGGGTACAGCCACTGTATGTACAGCTGTGTACTCTGGAAAGAAGAAAATGCTCAAAATGCAGTGGCGATGTCTGCTAGTTACCACCTTGATCAAGCAACCATTACCAGTGCTAATCCATCCAGTAGCAGCACAGGTCCACCTAAAACTCATTAGTTCCACTTTTGTCCTTTTATCTTAATTAGGAACAGTGCACATTTAAGATTGCTCTACCAAATTCCTAATGGCATTTTAAAGGTCATGAATCAGAAGAAGCAACAGAGAAGCTGTCACAGATCAGAGAAGACAGAAATGTGGAAATGGCAAGCAGTGCAGCAGTCTGATATGTACCCTGAAAGAGAAAATAAGGAGGTGAATGTGGGAGATACCACTGGAGTCTGGGGCTTAGTGAAGGGTAGTACACTCATGTCAATCCTATCAACTGTGACATGGTTACTGAAGTAGTCATATTGGTGGAAACTGGATAATGAGAACTAATCCTCTTTTCACTCTCTTAGAACTCTTGAGGAAATCTACAGTTATTCCAGAATAAGCTAAGGTTACAAAGTCTGTCACTTATTCAAGTTATGTTTAGACTACAGAATGGTGCCATCTTTGGAAACATAGCTCACAGCAATATGAAATAAAGCAAGTACTTTTGAGCACTTGGACAAAATGAAATTTGTCTCTTTCCATTTGGACTTTCTTCCCTTTTAAAGTGTTGCCTCAAAACTTTCGAATCTGCTATGTATTTAGCCAACTAGTTTAAGTGAAAGCCCTGCCTCCATAATAAGCTTAGCGGAAACCTTAGTGGGGTTCCAACTATAGTGACAGTCACAACCATCTCCACATGCTCAGTTTCTCAAGAGATACATTTTATTTTATTTTTTTATTTCCTTTTTGTTGCCCTTGTTGTTTTTATGGTTGTTGTAGTTATTGTTGTTATTATTGGTGTCACTGTTGTTTTATAGAACAGAGAGAAATGGAAAGAGGAAGGGAAGACAGAGAGGGGGAGAGAAAGACAGCCACCTGCAGACCTGCTTCTCCACTTGTGAAGCGACTCCCCTGCTGGTGGGAAGATACATTTTCAAGTTTGACCAGACTGGATCAGAGATCTGGCACTGGATCTGATTCCATCAGGACAGAAACTGGGAAGAATCTGTTTTGATCTCCACTCTTCTGTTCCTTTCCCTCCTCACTTTACAACTACCTTGTTCACCTTCCTTATTTTTCTTCCTTTCTCTTCACCTGTCGCTATTTAGCCAGATGGACCTATTGCTCTCAGGGAAAGGTCACCACTTGATGAACTTTAACTTCTGAATCATGCTTCTAACCCTAAACCGGAGGCCAGTTTCCTCACTGATAACTGGGAGGGCAGAGGGATTACATTTTAGTAGCTAAACAAATCTCCTCTTCTTCCTCCTAGAGTCTCATTTTCATTCTCATTGAGTGGCATTTTTCCATTCACTGACCCGGAAAAAAAAACCCTCCTGTTGGATTATACCATCCCTTCAGTTTGTCACTTTTTCTGCCTGGCTATTTATTGAAGAAATACAAAGCAAAACTGATGGGGGGCAAGGGGAGGCCGGAGGACCCCCCCCCCCCACACACACACACAGTAGATGGAGTTCAGTAGCTTGAGCCTGGGTCCTTGCAGATGATAACGTGTGTGCCCCAACACCCCGGCCGTTTATCAGTTCCCTTCTGTAGCTGTTTGCTTTACCTTTGTGTTCACTGCAGCCTCACCGCTCACTACCTCACATTCAGACTTCTGTTGCCTTCACCAGCTTTCAGGCAGTCTTTAGTTTGTGCCTCTCCTAACTTTACTCCATTCTCTTATAACAAGAGATTTACACCCTGCTTTTTTGATGCACATCTTTTTAAATGTTTTGATTGAATTATTTTTTAAATCTTATTTATTTATTATTGCATACAGACAGAGAGAACTTGAGAGGAGGTAGGAAGAGAGACAGGGAGACACCTGCAGCTCTGCCTCACCACTTTTAAAGCTTTCCCCCTGGAGGTGGGGACCAGGGACTTGAACCTGGGTCCTCGAGCACTGGAACGTGTTTGCTTCGCCAGGTACGATACCAGCTGGCTCCTAATATGCAACTGTTTTGTACATAGTACAAACTCGTATTGTTTCTAGGTTGTTTGTTTAGTAAATACTTGTTCAATTAATAAATGTTCAGGGGGGCCGGGTGGTGGCACACCTGGTTGAGCGCCCATGTTATAGTGCGCAAGGACCAGAGTTCAAGCCCCCATTCCCCACCTGCAGGGGGAAAGCTTTGCAAGTGGTGAAGCAGTGTTACAGGTGTCTCTCTGTCTCCCCTCCTCTCTATCACCTCCTTCCCACTTGACTTCTGGCTGTCTTTATCCAATAAATAAATAAAGATAATTTAAAAAATAAAATAAAAAATTTTAAAAAATATTCAGTAACATCAGCACTCAACCCCTCAAAAACTTCTTGGCATCATTAGTGACATGGAGATTATTTGAAGACATTTCCATGGTAGCATTCATAGTGTTATGTTAGCTCTGCTGTGACATCTCTACATGCTTCCTCATGCATGTGGTCTACACACACTGTGAGACTGGATTTGCGTATTCTTAAAGTGCTGGTCCCCCGTGTAGTTAAATAATTAGTAGTTAAATAATTAGTAGTTAAATAATTAGTGGGTGAACAATTGTATAAGGTAGCTGCACCTGATGGTAAAAATAATCTATTTTAAGCTCTTTAAGCCTGATGTTTTTATCTTTAAAATGATCATAATCAGCTAGGGAGATAAAATAGTTGTCACCTGTTGCATGCACCAGGTCCTAAAAGTCCCATATGCACCCCCCCACCCCAGGCACTACCTTATTCCAGAAGTGAGCAGTGCGCCAGTGTAAGGAAGCTCATCTGGCAGGGTGCCTGCTTTCCAATGTGGAGGACTCGCATCTGAGCACCCAGTACACCAAATGAAAGTACGGTGGCACCCTGGGGAAGCTTCAGTATTATGGTTTCTAGCCCTTGTCTTTCTGCTTCTATCTATCTATCCATCTACCTACCTATCTATCTACTATCTATCTATCAACTATTATCTATCTATCTATCTACCTATCTGTCTATCTATCTACCTATCTGTCTATCATCTTATATCAGAATTAGTTGGAGGGTGGGCAGTAGTGCAGCGGATTAAGTACACATGGCACGAAACACAAGGACCAGCATAAAGATCCCTGTTCGAGCCCCCTGGTTCCCCACCTGCAGGGAGGTCGCCCCATAGGGGTGAAGCAGGTCTGCAGGGGTCTATCTTTCTCTCCCCCTCTCTGTCTTCCCCTCCTCTCTCCATATATCTCTGTCCTATCCAACAACAATGACAGCAATAACAACAATAATAACAACAACAACAATAAACAACAAAGGGGAAAAAATAGCCTCCAGGAGCAGTGGATTTGTAGTGCAGGCACCAAGCCTCATCAATAATCCTGGAGGCAAAAGAAAAAAAAAAGAAAAGAAATTATGCTGTGCCTGCTACTTGGGTCCTTAATAGCAGTGCAGCAGTATTTGTGGAAGTGATTCTAGCCAGATTAGTGTACACTTTTAGTTGCCTTGCAATATTTCATATCCCATTCTAGTCTGTGAAGATTGATAGTTTATATAAAATAATTACTTTTTAAAAGTATTTTCTAAACTTACTTCATAAAGTCTACCATGGAATGATTTATAAAAATACAATTTAGGGTCTGGGTGGTGGTGCACCTGGTGGAGTGCACATATTACAACGTACAAGGACACAAGTTCAAGCCCCCAGTCCATACCTGCAGGGGGAGTGCTTCACAAAGTGGTGAAGCAGTTTTGCAGGTATCTCTCTGCCTCTCCCCCTTTCTGTCTTCCCAGTCCTCTCATTTCTGGATATCTGTATCCAATAAATAAAGATAATTAAGAAATTAAAACATTTAAAAAACATGCACATTTTATATAATGCAGCAGTCTGACCTTGTAACACGTTTCAGAGAATACTTACCTTCCTAGAAGCTAAAGTCTGTAGGGAATTGCCTTGGACAACCCAAGTGGGCACTGTTGGTGTTCAGCTGAAGTGAAACAGGTACATGTGTCTCTGCTTCACCAATGCTAAGTCTGACATGTGTGTCTCATGCCCACTGAGGGATTTCTCATCAAAAGAAGTCAAGGCCCAGAAATCAGACTCCCTATCTTTGGACTTAGTGCCAAAGTCACATTCTCTCCCTTATGGAAAATACTGGGATTTTTCCTCCAGTTTAGTTAGTACATTCTCTATAGTCACTTATTCCAAGTTATGGTACTAGGGTTTGGTATCTTAGTCCCTGGACCTAAGATGTTCTCCAGTCTAATGGAGTAGTAGACAGTTGTACCAGGAACCACTGGATAATTCAGTCAATTCAATGCTGCCCCTCTCTCCCCACCCATGGTCATTTTAGTGGAGAAGTGCTTCATGGAAAATAGTTCAGTTGTTGACACATGGGTTCAGTTTCTCACCTTCCCATGATAGATGTCTGCCAAAAACTTTGACCTCTAACTTAAGCCCTTTCCCACCATCCTGTACCAGGACTCCAACACTCTCTCCCCCCCCCAGACTAACCCCCTTCTCTCCCAGCCCTTCCCTTTGGTGCAATACCCACCTCTAATTCAAGTCTCACCTGCTGTTTCCCTCAGAATAGATTCAACATTTTTCCAGGCTACTCAAGAACCCTTCTCCACCCCACTGTCTATGTTTTTATTTGAGAAAATTGAATAATAGTGTTATTTTCTCATAAAATTGTAAATCTTAGCAAGATCCTTAATGCTCTGTGTCCATCCATGACACCACTCTGTTCTCAGTCATCCTCTGCTCAGTCGTAGCACCACTCGTCACAGTCTCACAGCACACCTAGGGCATTTTCTTTTCCTCTTCCAGCTTCACTCACTAGAATGCATGAAGGGGGTGGGGTGGTGGTAGTGCAGTGGTTTAAGCACACGTGGTGCAAACGGCAAGGACCAGCATAAGGATCACTGTTCGAGCCCCCGGCTTCCCACCTGCAGGGGAGTCGCTTCACAGGCGATGAAGCAGGTCTGCAGGTGTCTATCTTTCTCTCCTCCTATCTGTCTCCCCTCCTCTCTCCATTTCTATCCTATCCAACAACAACGACATCAATGGCAACAATAACAATAACAACAATGGCAACAAAATGGAACAAAAATGACCTCTGGGAGTAGTGGATTCATAGTGTAGGCACCGAGCCTAAGCAGTAACCCTGGAGGTAAAAACAAAACAAACAAAAAACGGAAGGTTACTGTACATACTTGTTCTCTGGTATTCCTAGATTCCTGACCCAGAGTGGGCTTGCCATAAATATTTTTTGAATGAGTGAATATGTTTTCTCTTATGGAAAGACCTATATCATATCAAATTTCATTACCAAATGTTGGTAAATTTGACAGAGTAGTCTACTTGAATTTCAGTCACATTCCTTCCCCTGTCCCAGTATCTGTCACATCCCATTTGAAATGTGTAGGGGTTTTCTTGTTTTATTTTTTAGTTGGATAGCATCAGGATATCTTCTGTTACAGAGTCACATATATAACTTGGGTTTTTTTCTCTATTTGTTAGGGCCAAGGTAGTATATTGTATTTAAAAAAAAAAAATAAGGACTTCAGAGGGCTGCTTGGTACGGGTTTAAGACAGTCAAGGTTTATTATATGATGGGACAGTGTACAGAACAATATATTTTAGGTACAGCAAAAATAGGCATTTGTGAGCAGCTATAAGACTTGAGCAGGCCCATGAGTCCATAAATGAGTTACCAAAATTCAGCTCCACGTGTTCAGTTTCTCTGGCAAAAGGCAGCATGGTGGGGACCTGGGGAATGGAGCCAGCATGCAGAGGGCAGGAAAAGAGGGAGCTGGGAAAGAGAACCTGACTTTCGGCAGGCTCTCAGTTCACTGACTTGGTCAAAGGAAGTCTGTGGTTTGATGTCTGCTGGTGCTCACGTGGGTGGCCTCACAACCGAGGAAGCCACTGGCTTTCTCATCACCGATTCTAGTGATCGTGTGACTCGGAAAGAAATGCCAGGAGAAATTCAGGTATGAACTTCCAATTTATTCGGGGAAAGACAAAGCTTATATAGCAAAGTGGAACACAGAACATTTTTCACATATGTCAGTAATCATAGGTTCTCAGGTCAGAACCCCTATGGTGGGGAGGGTTAAGGAATGACGAGAATTGATGAGATACCAAACAGTCAAGGTTTCCGTGAAGCAAGAGTTGTTAATTATCTAAAGGTATTAAGAAAAACATGGTGGTTAAACCAGCAGGGTGAGATAAAACAAAGAAGGGCAGAGTTTGATGTAAATCATGGTGATCAAAGAATCTGGGAAGTGAGGTGTGGGGGTCTCACTGTTACGTTACTGGCAAGGAAGTGATGGAATGTATACTTAGTATGTGATCAAGAGATGGTGAACTTATAGTGAACTTTAAGTGAACTTTCAAGCAGGCAATCGTTTGGTTTGCAGCAAGGGAATGAGTTAAGTGTGAAAAGTTGCAGGCCTCTGTGAAGCCTGGGAGACTGACAAGGGGAAACTGAGTCAGAAAAGCATTTCCTTCCAAGCTCTATCCTTGAGAGACTGACAGGTGGGGTGTCTTTTCAGACCTCCATCTCCAGGATGGGGGAGTTCCCCTATGCTCTAACATGCTTTCTCATAATCCCACAGATGTCAGCAGTTTGCTAATCACGTCCCAGAATCTGTGCTGTGTCCCAGCAGTAGGACATGCCTGTTGATTGAGTTTAAAATGACGCTGTTCAGGGGCCCAGCAATTACTTGCCAATGCACATGGCCTGCGTTGAAACTCTGCTACACATGACACCAAGGGAAACTTCAGTGCTATGGTTTCTCACCTTCTATTTCTATCTGAAATCAAAATAATGACAACATTGGCTTGGGAACAGTGAAAGTGTGTGTGTGTGTGTGTGTGTGTGTGTGTGTGTGTGTGTTTTCCTGGCACTGTAAAAAAAAAGTACTATTTATATTATGCTTAAAAAAAACTTATTGATATTTTATAGCCTCTGGGACCTGTTTCTTTTATCAACTTCTAAGCCACATTCTGAAATTCAGAGATAAAATTTTTTTTTAAAATGTCTCATAATCCATGGTGAACTTGGTATGATGAATAAATCTTGCTGGCTACTTTGAAGTAACATTGAAATCAGTGCCTTACAATTCCACTATCAGCTCCATAGTTGAGGCCTTGTTAGACATTTCTGATAAGCCTTCTGCCTTCTTGTCTGTGCTTCTCTGCCTCAAAGGAATGTTTTAAGCTTAAATGATTGCTTTCTTTATGAAACTCTAGAAAGGAACGCACATACAAACATAGGCACATGCATACACGTTCAGCTACCCTTTGGTATGTCTCCACAAACCACCGTTTGCATTTTCACTCATGATCAACATAGTTCTCTTTGTTGAGTGCCAAAGGAACTCCTAAAATGCTCACATTCTGGAATAAATGCTGCGTAAGATAAGTATCAGACAGGGTGGCTCAGAGAAGGGGAAAAAAAAATCCTGGGCACCTGGTGAAGCAGCAGACTGTTTTCCTAGATCATTTCAGAGGAGCCTTCAAAAGAGAAATTCACATCTCTGTTTTCCTTTTTTCTTAGAGACCAGTAATCTTTTTATAGTGCTGTGCAACAAGAGAAAATAGATGCACTCAGGGCTTTGAAGTGACTTGGAAACTTTGCTACAGATATAAAAAGCTCACTGCCAGCAAGGCTCTGGCAGCCCAATCCATCCCCACCAGAGAAGTTTGCTTTTATAGGCTTGGGGACAGGGGTTAAGTTTATCTGCTTCTGAGGATTCGCAGCTGGACGACTCACTTGCCAGATAAAATTTCATATTAATGCAGAGAAATATAGATAAAGGTGCCACGGGGCTCCTTGGCAGATGACACACTGACCTTAGGTGGGGGGATCAAATGTCTTATTTTGAATCACTGCACCATGAAGATGCAGACATTGCAGTTGGAGGAGGAAGTCCTCTCTCAAGGACCAGTGGAAAGATCATGCACATGTGATTGGATATCTGAATGTTTCTCGGCCTATTACAGACTTTTGCCTCATTCTGTGCATCCTCTGTGAGATCTACTATATCTGGCATTAGCTCTGTCCCTAGTCATGAAGGCCCACGATGACAATAATGTCTGCATTTTCAAAATGAGACTTGCTTATAGCTTGACTCATGTCTGAAGAACTGAAATAATGTCACTGTGTGTCATGGGAATGTACAGAGTGGATCCATATAACTGCAGGGAGAGCAGGTGAAGAACACATGGCACAAACTGCACACACTGGTGTGAGGACCCTGGTTCAAGCTCTGGCTCCCCAACTGCAGGGGGTCATTTCACAAGTGCTGAAGCAGGTCTGTAGGTGTCTATATTTTTCTCCCCCATCTCTCTTACCCTCCTCTCTCCATTTCTCTCTGTCCTGTCCAACAACAATGACAGCAATAATAACAATACACAACAAAGGCAACAAAAAGGTACAAATAGCCTCCAGGAGCAGTGGATTCATGGTGCAGGCACCAAGCCCCAGAAATAACCCTGGAGACAAGGGGAAAAAAAGTAAACAGAAGGAGAAGATTATCTGTTTAAATGAGTTGCTGGGAGTGATGAGAGGAGTAGGTTCTGAGTATAGCCTGGTCCCTCCCTACAGGGGAAGTTTCACAAGTAACAAAGCAGTGCTGCAAGCCTCTCTCTCTCTTTCTCTCTTTCTATCTTCCCCTTCCCTCTCAATTTCTCTCTATATATCCTATAAATAAATATATATATTAAAAGTCACTCTAGCCTTATGAAGCGAGAAGAAAACAAACTGAATCAGCTAGACAACAAATAACTTTGTATAAGGACTATAGCTAGTTTAGCTAGCTTCCTTTTCAGTTTTTTCCTCCTCCTCCTCCTCCTCCTCCTCCTCCTCCACCTCCTCCTCCTTTTTTCATCATAACATCTGCTCAGCTCTGGCTTCTTTTTAATTTTTTTTCATTCATTAAAAAAAGGAGGCATTAACAAAAACATAGAATAAGAGGGGTACAACTCCACACAGTTCCCACCACCAGAACTCCATATCCCCTCCCCTCCCCTGGTAGCTTTCCTATTTATCCCTCTGGGAGCATGGACCCAGGGTCATTGGGGGATGCAGAAGGTAGAAGGTCTGGCTTCTGTAATTGCTTCCCCACTGAACATGAGCATTGACTGGTCAATTCATACTCCCAGTCTGCCTCTCTCTTTCCCTAGTAGGGTGGGGCTCTGGGGTAGTGGAGCTCCAGGACACATTGGCGAGCTCATCTGTCCAGGGAAGTCTGGTGGGCATCATGTTGGCATCTGGAACCTGGTGGCTGAAAAGAGAGTTAACGTATAAAGCCAAACAAATTGTAGGACAATCATGGACCTAAAGACTGGAATAGTGCAGATGAAGTGTTGAGAGATACTCAGTGCAGACTATTGTGTACTTTTGCTTTCAGATATATATATTTTGCCCTAGCTTATGGATACGTGTGAACATACTCCATTCCAGGCAGTTCACTTCCTAACAAAGTCTCAGCTCTGGCTTCTAATGGAGCCAGGGATTGAATCTGAGGCCTCTTTCAATTAAGCCCTGTGTACAACTTCTGTGCTATCTCCCCAGCCCCTTTAGTTAGTCTCTAGCTCCTCTAACCTAGTTTTCTCCAGAAGCTTCTAAAGCTTGACACTTGTATCCTGGGGCCAGAGTCTATAGGTGCTTGTTCCTGGGTGGCTCTGACTGTCTTAGAAACAAAGAGGGAGAACTAGTTCCTGGAGAAGTGGCAAGTTGGGAAGAGTAAGATGTGCATAGATACCAGAAAATATCTTTTAGTATTGCATTGAATCCAATGAGGTCAAAGAAGCTGGTGGAATGCTCTTAGATTCCGTTCTCTATAGAGAAATAAGCAGCAGAGAACCCTAGCTAGTTGCTGGGGCCCTGAGGTTAGAGACATCCCAGGGTGGAGAGAAAGTAGCCACAGTCACCTTAGAGCTGATCAGAAAAGGTCAGGCAGGAACACACTCATGTGAGATCCCTAGCTAGGACAGTGTGTGCCCCATCCATCCCAAACATCAAGGAGGATTTATTTGTAAAACTTGTGCACTACATGCCATTGTTCAGACAAAACAACAAGAGGTTATACATTAAAAAGACAAAGATCAGAATACTTTTTTTTTTTTTTAAGGGAGAGAACATCAGGGTATGGGTATAGCTTGAAACTATTATTCAAATGTCACAATGTACATTCTTTTGATGTCTTAAAACACTGAGTTGATTCCAGTTCTCCCATGCACAGTCTTCAGACCCTCAGGGCAGCAACCAGACATCAGATTTATGGACAGTCTCTGTGGCAATCCAACACTCTACTGCCTGTGGGCAGAAGTCTCGAATATCTAGTCTTCACCTTAGAGCAGGATCTTGTGGTAAGGGGAAATACAAACTTCATGTATTATTAGCCAAAAGAATGTACCTTGTAGACAAACAACATAGTTTGTAAACATAGGTGCAAAGGTAGCAATCAGTATTATTTCTAATACAAGTATCAGGAAGTCTGGGGTCAGAAAACTTTTTCACGACTTCTCTCTTCCAGGCAGACATTGACTCTCTGCCTTCACATACTGGTCCATGGCAGTAAGTCTCAAACCAGGAAGGTGGAAAGAGCTTCTTTCTAACATCATTCTGAACTTGATACTCTCAACACATATGTGAATGTTTGCATGCTCATTACAAATAACTTGATTGAGAGATTTTTGAAAAGTATTAGAAAGTAGGAATATTTAAATTCAGTTCCCACTGACTGTATCTCCATTCCTCATCTGTTTGTACTAAGGATTTTAGATACCTCTAAAATGGACCCTAAAGATTGTGATTTTTTAAAACACTGTGTAAATAAAGTTGTTAGGGGCCGGACTGTAGCACAATGGGTTAAGTGCACATGGCAAAGTGTAAACACCAGCTTAAGGATCCCAGTTCGAGCCCCAGGATCCTCACCTGCAAGGGGTCGTCGCTTCACAGCAGTGAAGCAGGTCTGCAGGTGTCTGTCTTTCTCTCCCGTCCCTCTAGTCTCCTCTTCTCTTGATTTCTCTTGGCCATATCCAACAACAACAGCAGTAACAGCAAAAATAACAACAGCAAAGAAATGGGGAAAAAAAAAAAAAGGCTTCCGGGAGCAGTGGATTCCTAGTGCAGGCACCAAGCCCCAGCAATAACCCTGGAAGCAAAACAAAAAAATAAATAAATAAGTGATTATTGAGTAAATATTTGATCCCCTACTTCCCTCAGTTTACTATGATGTTCATGCATATGGAATATATTTTGCAAGGTAGCAAATAGGATAGTTTATAACTTCAGGCAAACCGGAGGACAACGAGGTTGTCAGCTATTTTTGTATACAGGTTTTAGCTGAAGCAGACTTACTGCATGGAAAGAAATAATCTTTAAGTAATTAATATCCTTTCTGTAACAGTTTTAACATTCTCAGTTGGCGTTATAAAATGGTCCAATGCATAGCCAGAGTGTTAATGACCAAGTGCAAAATTTGCAAGCAAAATGTTCTTTATTCTCCCCGAAGGTGTAAAGGGGATAATTAACATAAACTATTTATATTACACCAGATTGCAAAACCTAAGGATTACATTACAGTAAGTCAGATAGCCATAAACTGGTCAATTAAAAAAAAATGCCACTAAACTTCAAGAAAATATAACATCCAGAGTACCACAAACAGTTGAGTCTAATCCATTCAGACATGAAACCAAGGGTTTCATTTATCATTTTGGACAAGAATATGCAGCTAAGACTTATTTTAAGACTGAAGCAAAAGCAAGAAATATTGGTAGATTAAAAAGAATCACAATGATGTAAGATAGGATAATTGCTATTAAAAATGATCACAAGTACTGAAATACTAATCTTTGGGGAACAAAACTGCTCTTGCTAATAGCATTTAGTCTGAAAATAGCCAGGCGATTTCCTGATTCTTCTTAGGATCAGATCAGAATGAAGATGCATATTCTATTTCTTTTTTTTATTATTATTTTAAAATTATATTTAATGTAATTTT